>NC_066391.1:187048-451332 GCF_013377495.2 Cygnus atratus | reverse complement strand
TTGTGCACGTGGTGCTGGCACCCGTGTGGCATCCCTGGCACTGGTATGGGTGTGCACGGGGTGGGGGCACCGATGTGGGTGTGCAAGGGGTGGGGGCACCCGTGTGTACGGGTGTGCAAGGTGTGCTGGCACCAATATGGGTGTGCACATGGTGCTGGCTCCTGTGTGGCATCACTGGCACCGATACGGGTGTGCATGTGGTGGTGGCACCCATGTATATGGGTGTGCAAGGGGTGCTGGCACCGATATGGGTGTGCACGTGGTGCTGGCACCCGTGTGGCATCCCTGGCACTGGTACGGGTGTGCATGGGGTGGTGGCAATGGTACGGGTGTGCACAGGGTGCTGGCACCCGTATGGCATCCCTGGCACTGGTATGGGTGTGCACTGGGGTGGGATGCACCGATATGGGTGTGCAAGGGGTGGTGGCACCCATGTTTACGGGTGTGCACGGGGTGGGGCGCACCCGTGCGGCATCCCTGGCACTGGTACGGGTGTGCATGGGTTGCCGGCACCGATATGGGTGTGCACAGGATGCCAGCACCAGTGTGGCACCGATATATGGGTGTGCACCAGGGTGCCAGCACCCGTGTGCCATCACTTACACCAACAGAGGCGTGCACAGGGTGCCGGCACCCATGGGGCACTGATATATAGGTGTGCACCGGGGTGCTGGCACCCACATGCCATCGCTTACACCAACACGGGTGTGCACAGGGTGCCGACACCCACGTGGCACTGATATATGGGTGTGCACTGGGGTGCCGGCACCCGCGTGCCATCGCTTACACCAACACGGGTGTGCACAGGGTGCCGACACCCACGTGGCACTGATACATGGGTGTGCACTGGGGTGCTGGCACCCGCGTGCCATCGCTTACACCAACACGGGTGTGCACAGGGTGCCGGCACCCACGTGGCACTGATATATGGGTGTGCACTGGGGTGCCAGCACCCGCGTGCCATCGCTTACACCAACACGGGTGTGCACAGGGTGCTGGCACCCACAGGGCACTGACATCCGGGTGTGCACCGGGGTGCTGGCACCCACGTGGCACCAATATATGGGTGTGCATCAGGGTGCTTACACCAACACGGGTGTGCACTGGGGTGCCAGCACCTGCGTGCCATTGCTTACACCAACACGGGTGTGCGCAGGGTGCCAGCACCCGCGTGGCACCGATCTATGGGTGTGCATCAGGGTGCTTACACCAACACGAGTGTGCACAGGGCGCCGGCACCCGCGTCCCGTCACCCTCCCGTGCCCTCGCGTGCCCCCACGGGTGCCGACACCCCGTTGCACACCCGCGTGCCAGCACCGTGGCCCCGCAGCCCTGCTCGGCAAACACTCGACGGCGCCGCGCAGCCGGGGCTGGCACCGCCGGCCCGCGACGGCCCCGAGCCCCAAGGGGGGGGTCCCCAGAGCCGGGGTTTTGGGGACGGTTTGGGGACACGGGGGGGGGGGGGGGGGGGGGGATTCGGTGGCCATCCGGTGCCCCCCCCCCCCCCCGGGGCCGGATCCTGCCATCTGGCCCCCGCCTCCGCCGGCCGCTTAAACCGAGGCCGCCCGGGGGCTGATCCAATTTGCCGGGCGCCGCGGGTATTTCGGGAACAAGCGGCCCTGTGTTGCGCGGCCCCGCTGACCCCGCTCCGTGCCCCCCGTAACCGGGGGGAGGGGGGGGGGGGCCCTGACCCCTGCGTGTCCCCCCCCCCCCCCCCCCCGCTGTGGGGTGCCTCGGGGGCCAGGGCCTTGTCCGGGACGCCCCCGATCCCTTTCGTCTGGGCCCTCTGCATATAAGGTGCCCCAAATCCTGCCCAGGATCCCTCAAAATGTCCCAGGACACCCCAAAGTGTCCCAGGACCCCCCACAATGTCCCAGGATCCCCAAAAATGTCCCAGGACCCTCCAAAATGTCCCAAGACCCCCTAAAATGCCCCAGGACCCTCCAAAGTGTCCCAGGATCCCCCAAAATGTCCCAGGATCCCTCAAAATGTCCCAGGACACCCCAAAGTGTCCCAGGGTCCCCCAAAGTGTCCCAGGATCCCTCAAAATGCCCCAGGACACCCCAAAGTGTCCCAGGGTCCCCCAAAATCTCCCAGGACCCTCCAAAGTGTCCCAGGACCCCCCAAAATGTCCCAGGACCCTCCCAGCCCCATCCTGCTCTGCCCCCCCTTGCTCCCAGGCCCCTCCCCAGAGCCCCGTGCCCAGTCCTGGGGTGTTCCCAGTATGGGGCCGGGCTCGTGCAGCTCAGCCCCACACCAGTATGGGGGCACGGGGGGGGACAGGAAGGAATCCTGGTGCTGGGTCCCGCTCTGGGGTCCTGGGAGAGGGAAGTGGTGGGGGGCCGGGTGCGGGATCCCGGGAGAAAATCCCAGTTTGGGGTCCTGGTTTGGGATCCCAGTTTGGAATCCCAGTTTGGGGTTTCAGGAGAGAATCCCAGTTTGGGATCCTGGTTTGGGATCCCAGTTTGGGGTCCTGGTTTGGGGTTTCAGGAGAGAATCCCAGTTTAGGGTTCCGGTTTGGGGTTCCAGGAGAGAATCCCAGTTTGGGATCCTGGTTTGGGGTCCTGGTTCAGGGTCCTGGAAGAGAATCCCAGTTTGGGATCCCGGTTTGGGATCCCAGTTTGGGGTTTCAGGAGAGAATCCTGGTTTGGGATCCCAGTTTGGGATCCCAGTTGGGGGTCCTGGTTTGGGGTCCTGGTCTGGGGATCCGGGAGAGAATCCCAGTCTGGGGCCCCAGGAGGGAGTCCCAGTTTGGGGTCCTGGTTTGGGGTGCTGGTGCAGGATCCCACTGTGGGGTCCTGGTGTTGGTCCCAGGAGCAAATCCCAGTGGGGCTCCCAGTTCGGGGTGCCGGTGCAGGGTCCCGGTGCAGCAACCCGGTCCTCCCAGGATTTTGTGTCCTGGGGGAGGATCCCGGTGGGGATCCCAGTTTGGGATCCTGCTGGGGGGTCCTGGATTTGGGTCCCGGTGCTGGCTCCCGGTACTGGGACCCGGAATTTGGTCCCGGGGGAAGAATCCCGGTGGGGATCCCGGTTTGGGGTCGCGCTTTGGGATCCCGGGGGAGAATCCTGGTGTGAGGACCCTCTTTGGGGTCCCGGTAGAAAATCCCCCTTTGGGGTCCCCCTTTGGGGTCCCGCTTTGGGGTCCCAGGTGCGATCTCCGGGGCCGCCCGTTCCCCTCACTCCGCCCGATGCCGTTCGGCGGCCGGTAACGGGGCCCGGGGCTGCCGGGAGCGGGGCAGGGGAAGGGGAAGGGGAAGCGGCGGCCCCTCGGCTCCGTTTCACCGACCCCAACCACCGGGGGGGGGTCCCCGGGGGTCCCGACGACCGAGGGGCGGTGCCCGGGCACCGGGCGCGGCTGCGCAGAGCCCGGGCGGCGGCGGGAGGCAACGCTCGGCGGGGCCGGCACCGGCACCGGGACCGGAGGTGGGGGGCACGCGTCCCTCTCCCCCCCTTTTCCCCTCCTGTCCCCCCCCACTTCACCCCCTTCCCTTGGGGGAGGTCCCAGGACCGGAGGCTGGGGGGTCCTGGGGACGGTTATGGGGTGGGGGTCCCGGGACTGGTTACGGGGTGGGGTCCCGGGGCCAGTTACGGGGCGGGGGGGGGGGGGTCCCGGCATCGGTTGCATGGGGAGGGGGTCCTGGGACTGGTTGCGAGGGGGGGTCCCGGAATCGGTTGCGTGGGGGGCGTGGGTGTCCCGGGACCGGTTGCGAGGGGGGGTCTCGGGGGCAGTTGGGCGGTCCCGGGACCGGCTGGGGGGGTCCCGGTAGTGGTTGCATAGGGGGGGGGGGGTCTCGCAACATGTCTGGGGGTCTCAGCGTTGTTCCAGCCTTGGGGGGGGGGGACGGGGACACAGCCCCCGGAGCCCCCCACGTTGCTTAGAAAGCCCCGCCCCACCCCAAAAAAAAGGGGAAAAAGGGGGTGTGGTGTCGCCATTTGGGGATGCGTGGGCCTTATCCTGATGGGGGGGCAGCGCCGTGCCCCCTGTCCCTATGGGGAGGTGACGGTCCCCATCCTAACTGGGGGGGCGCAGTGCCGCTCCCCCCTCCCTAACTGGTGGGAATGGGGCGGCGGTGCTGGGTCCCCTGTCCCTAACTGGGACCAGCGTGGGGTCCCCGTGGTGGGATGGGTGCTGCGTGGGGGGAGTTCTGCGTGCCCTGTCCCCTCCGGTGTCCCCATCCCCACGTGTCCCCATCCCCACCAGTGTCTCCGTCCCCACCAGTGTCCCCGCTGGTGTCCCCACTGGTGTCCCCGTCCCTCCTGTGGGCTCTGGTTCCTCTCGGCGGTCTGCGCCGGTGCCTCATGCCGGCCCTAAAATGTCACCTCCGGCGTCAACGGGGCCACCCACCGTGTCCCCAGCACCACAGCAGCGTGGGGACGGATCCAGTGGCCCCGCTCTGCACCCCGGGCAGCTCGGAGGCGCATCTCTTATCGCTGCCATCCGGATTTCCTCTCTGAGTCATTTCTGCTCCATTGCGGCCACCCGGCACCGAGCGCGAGACGCCGTGTGCGTGCCCGTACCGTGACGCTCGGCGCGCACAGCTGTGCGTCCTCGGTGCCGCCAACCCCGGTGCCTTCCTCCCCGCAGGTCTCCGCCGGGCGCCGCGTCCTGGCGGCGCTGAGCTCGCCGGGCGGGCGGGCAGCCATGGGGAGCATCTACAAGGAGTACTTCAACACGGAGAAGATCCGGGAGCACTACAACTTCACCAAGGAGGAATCGGAGAGCTCGCCCAGCGCCTCGCGGTGGGCGGTCTCCATCCTCATCGTCGTGCTGTGCTGCTTCATCGTGCTGGAGAACCTGCTGGTGCTCATCTCCGTCTGCCGCAACAAGAAGTTCCACTCGGCCATGTACATCTTCATCGGGAACCTGGCCTTCTCCGACCTGCTGGCCGGCTTGGCCTTCATGGCCAACATCCTGCTCTCGGGGGCCACCACCTTCCACCTGACGCCGGTGCAGTGGTTCGTGCGGGAGGGCACGGCCTTCGCCACGCTGGCCGCCTCCGTCTTCAGCCTGTTGGCCATCGCCATCGAGCGCCACGTGGCCATCACCAAGGTGAAGGTCTACAGCAGCGACAAGAACTGCCGCATGGTGCTGCTCATCGGCGCGTGCTGGGTGATCGCCGCCGCCATCGGCAGCTTGCCCATCATGGGCTGGAACTGCATGAGCGACCTGCACGACTGCTCCACCGTCCTGCCCCTCTACTCCAAGCGCTACATCCTCTTCGTCATCACCATCTTCACCCTCATCCTCCTCACCATCGTGGGGCTCTACAGCCGCATCTACTGCATCGTGCGCTCCAGCCACGCCGAGATCGCCAGCGCCCAGACCCTGGCCCTGCTCAAGACGGTCACCATCGTCCTGGGGGCCTTCATCATCTGCTGGCTGCCGGCCTTCATCATCCTCCTCATGGACGCCTCCTGCCCTGTCCGGGCGTGCCGGATCCTCTACAAGGCGAACTATTTCTTCGCCTTCGCCACCCTCAACTCGGCCGCCAACCCCATCATCTACACGCTGCGCAGCAAGGACATGCGCCGGGAGTTCCTGCGGGTGCTGTGCTGCTGCGGGGCCGGCCGGGGGAGCGAGCCCCCGGGGCGCTGCATGCTGCCGCTGCGCAGCTCCAGCTCGCTGGAGCGCTGCACCCAGAAGCACGAGCTGCCCACCTCGCCCATCACCCGCGAGTGCACCACCTCCGTCTGAGGGGTCCCACAGGCACCCCACGGATGCCACGTGGACACCCCATGGACATCCCATGGACACGTCACGGATGTTCCATGGACACCCCATGGATATTCCATGGAAATCCCATGGATACTCCATGGACACCCCGTAGATGCTCCATGGACCCCCCATGGACACCCCATGGGTGCTCCATGGACACCCAGGGACGCCCCGTGGGTGCCCCATGAACGCCCCATGGATATCCCATGGATATCCCAGAGATGCTCCATGGATATCCCAGGGTTGCCCCAAGGACAACCCATGGAAACCCCATGGAAACCTCATGGATACCCCATGGGTGTCCTGTGGATGTCCCATGGATACCCCATGGACACCCTATGGATACCCCATGGAAATCCCATGGAAACCCCATGGGTGTCCTGTGGATGTCCCATGGATAACCCATGGAAACGCCATGGATACCCCATGGAAACCCCATGGACACCCCAAGGATTCCCCATGGAAACCCCATGGCCACCCCATGGCCACCCCTGGCCCCCCACGGCCCCACAGACACCCCACAGCGGGCACAGCGGTACGAAGGGCGCCGTTTCGGGGGCCGGGCTTCCCTTTCCAGGTACGGACGGACGGACAGATCCCCCCCACACCCTCCCAAACCCCCTCCCCGTCTCCTCACCATCCCGTGCCGCGTGCGTGTGCGCGGGCACGGCCACGCGTGCTCCTTCCCACGCCCTGCCCGAGCCCCGGGGCCGCCGCCGGGACCCGTTGGACGGGTCGGCGCGGCACCGCCGGCGCCGGTGGCGAATTCCCTTCCCCGTGGGGCTCCCCGGGCTCGGGAAAAAACCCAGCCCCGTGGGAAATGCCGTGGGGTGGAGGTGAGGGGGGCGGGTATTTTTTTTTGGGGGGGGGGGGGACACACCAGTGTCCTCCCACCGCGTGCTGGCACGCGGATGGGGCCCCTGCCGCGGACCCCCGACCCCGGCACCCGCCCACAGGCAATGTTTGTATTAAAACGTGGCTTTTCCACCCGCCTCCGTCTCCTTCGTGGGTGGGGATGGGGGGTTTTTTTTGGGGGGGGGGACGACACCCAGAGCTTGGATGGGGGTGTTTTTTGGGGGGGGGGGGGCGGGGACGGCACTGGGGACACGTCTTGGTGCTCCCTGGGCGCATCGTGCCGTCGCCGGTGCCGAAAGCAGCCCCGGGGCTCGCTGCGGTGGCGGGAACGGGAAGCCGGGGTTTTCCTGCGCCGGGGGGGCTGGGGGCGGCCGCCTTCTGCTTTCTGTTCCTCTGGGACCCGGGGGCCAGACGGGAACAGCCCTGGGGGGAGGCGGCCGGTGGCGGCGGGCCTGTGCGCACGTGTGTGCGCGGGCGTACGGGTGTGTACGGGTGTGTGTGCGTGTGTATTCTTGTCTGAGAGTGTGTACACGCGTGTATGTGTGTGTACAGGTGGGTATGTGTGTGTACGGGTGTGTACGGGTGTCTGTGAGTGTGTACACGTGTGTATGTGTGTGTGTACACGTGTCTACGGGTATGTACGCCTGTCTATGAGTGTGTACGGTTGTGTATACGTGTGTACACGTGTCTATGAGTGTGTACGGGTCTCTATGAGTGCGTACGCGTGTGTACGTGCGTGTATTCATGTCTATGTCTGTGTACACGCGTGTGCAAAGACGGACGAGGCCCCGTAGGCCCCTGCTGCCCCACGGCCACCTCTGGCCCCTGGGGGCTGCACTCGGTTGGGCCTCACCCCCCCCCCAACCCCACAGTGGTAGGACCCCAATCCCCCCCCCCGCAGTCCCAGCAATGGTACGACCCAGAGCCCCTCAACCCCACAGTGTTTCAGCCCATATCCCCCCCATCTCCGCGTTGGTACGGCCCAACCCCCCCCATACCCACAATGGTACGACCGACCCATGCCCCCTCCACCCCTACAATTCCCCCCCAAATCCCCCCAGTGGTACATTCCACCCCCCACAATAGTCCACCCCAATCCCCCCCTCCAGTGGTTCAGCCCCCATCTGTACCCCCCCCCAAATCCCCCCAATGGTACATTCCTCCCCAATATCCCCCCCCAAACTCCCACAATGGTACATCCCACCCCCGAATCCCCCCCCCCCAAATCCCCACAATGGTATGTCCCACGCCAAATATCCTCCCCAAATCCCACAGTGGTACGCCCCACTCCCCCCACCCCCCCACCCCGCAGTGGTTCAGCCCCCCCCCCCGTGACCCCCCATCCCCATAATGGTACACTCCACCCCCCCACCAGTACAACACCCCACCAAACCTCCCCAATGGTACATTCCCCCCAAATATCCCCCCTCAAATCCCACAGTGGTACGCCCCACTCCCCCCCCCCCGCAATAGTTCAGCCCCCTCCGTTCCCCCTCCCCCCAAACATCCCCCCCTAAATCCCTACAATGGTACATCCCACCCCAGCTAGTTCCCCCCGCCCCACCCCCGAATGGTCCCTCCCGGTCCCCCCCCCTCCCCCCTCTTCCCCACCCCCCCCGGAATGGTCCCGCCCGGCCCCGCCCCCGCCGTTTTCCGCGCGCTCCCGTCCCGGCCCCGCTCCCGCCGCCGCCCTCCCGATGCCGGCCCGGGCCGCGCCGCTGCCCCCGGCCCCGCTGCCCGCCGAGCTGCGCCGACGGTGAGTCCCCGGGGCACCGGGGGGTACCGGCACCGGGAGCACCGGGAGCACCGCCGGGGCACCGCCGGGGCACGGCCCGGGGGCGCTGCTCAGGGCTGGCTGCGGCGGGGCGGTGCGATGCAACACGGTGCGGCGTAATGCAACGGGCTGCGATGCAACGCAACGGGCTGCGATGCAATGCAACGGGCTGCAATGCAACGGGCTGCAGTGCAATGCAATGGGCTGCAATGCGATGCAACGGGCTGCAGTGCAACGGGCTGCAGTGCAATGCAATGGGCTGCAATGCAATGCAACGGGCTGCGATGCAACGGGCTGCGATGCAGTGCAACACAGTGCAATGCAGCGTAATGCAATGCAACACAGTGCAGCGTAATGCAATGTGCAGTGCAATGCGATGGGCTGCAGTGCAATGCAACGCAACGCGGTGCGACGTAATGCAACGCAGCGTGATGCAAGGTGCAATGCAACGCAACGGGCCGCAGTGCAATGCAACACGGTGCGATGTAATGCAATGGGCTGCAATGCAACGCAGCGCAGTGCAACGCGATGCAACATGGCGCCACGTAATGCAGTGCAATGCAATGGGCTGAGGTGCAACGTAACGTGGTGTAACGTAATGCAATGCAATGCAACAGGCTGCAACATAATGCAATGCGATGCAATATGGCACAGTGTGATGCAACGCAACGTAATGCAATGTGTTACAGCAAGCTGCAATGCAATGTCATGCAATGCAATGTAACGCAATGCTATGCAGTGCAATGCAATGCAACAGGCTGCAATATGATGCGATGCAATGTAGTGCAATGTAATGCAACGTAATGCAATGTAATGCGATGCAATGCAATGCAATGCAATGTAATGCAGCGGCCTGCAATGCAATTCGACTCAGTGTAGTGCCATGCCGTGCAATGCAATGTAATGCAACGTGGTACGACATAACAGAATGCAATGCAACGTGGTGCAAGGCCATGCAATGTAATGCGACATAACGCAATGCAACGTATTGCAATGCAATATGATATAATGCAACGCGATGCAATAGCATGTATGCGCTGCATGCAATGTAATGCAACACAATGCAACGCACCACAAGGCAATGTAATGCAATGCAACGCAACATGCTGCAACACGCTGCAGCGCAATGCAATGTAATGCAACGCAATGCAACACAGTGACCCCCTCCACTGCTCTGTGCATTGACCCCCCCGTGCTTTGCAGCCCACGCTGGGCACAGCCCTGACGCCCGGCAGCACCCCGCACCTTGCTGTGTGGTGCTGATAGCGCCCGGCAGCGTGGTGTGGTGTGGTGACAGCACCCTGCCTTGCCCTGCACTGACAGCCACCCTGTGTTGCGTCGCACTGCGCTGACACCCCCCTCATTGCACTGCGCTGACAGCCCCCATGCTTTGCATTGCCTTGCACCGCACTGGCAGCTCTGCTTTGAGTTGCACTGCACTGCGCTGACATCTCCGTGTTGCACTGCACTGCACTGCACTGCACTGCCACCCCTGCTTTGCACTGCACTGCACTGACACCCCGCTCATTGCACTGCATCTCGCTGCATGGCTCCGACAGCCCCAGGCCGGGCACTGTCCTGCCCCCCCCTCCCCCCCCCCCCCAACCCGTGCAGAGCATCGCCCCCAGGCAGTGCGAGGATCCCGATGCACTGCACGGCCCCCCTCTTTGCCCACCCCCGCACTGCATTTCCCCCATGCACTGCTCTGAAGTCCCCCGTGCAGTGCAATGCCCCCGGTGCTGTAATAATACCCCCCAGCACTGCAATAACCCTCCCAATTCTCGCCCTGACCCCCCCAGGACTGCCATAAACCCCCCAATTCTTGCCGTGACCCCCCCAATTCTTGCCCTGACCCCCCCCAGCACCTCTCCACATCCCCAGCCCCAAGCACCGCCATGGGGCACGGTTCCCCCCACTGTGCCCACTCCCCCTGTTGCCCCCCCTCCCCCTTCCTCTGCATGGGGCAGCCCAGGCCCCCAGCATTTGGGGGGGCCACTGAGGACTGGGGGGGGCAAACGCCTGCCCCGCGGCTGGGCCCCACGTGGCAATGGGGGCGCCCGCCCGTGCCCCCACGTGGCTTTGTCCCTGCGCTGCCACCCGGGGCAGGAAGAAAGGTTTGTTGGGGTTATTTTTTTTTGGGGGGGGGTGGGGGGGGAACACGCACACCACGCTCAACCCCATCCCCTCGTGGGGTGGCAGCATGGCGGGGAGGGGGGCACGGAAATTCCTGCCTTGATTTCTCCCGGAGGGGGGGGGGGTGTTGCAGAAGCGGGACTCCCGCCTTCCTCCGGGGAGCACGGGTTTGGCGCCCGCTCCCGCTCTTGTGGGGTGTGCGTGTATATTGGGGGGTGGGGGGGTGGGTGGGGGGCATCATCCTGTGCGCGTCCCCCCTGCCCCCCCCAAAAAAAATCCCCGCTCGCCCCGTGTCCATGGGGAGGGCGCCCGGAGGGGCTGGCGCTTCCTGTGCCGCGCTCCCCGGCCGCTATTGTCCCTTCCGCTCTCCTCCCGGCATCCCCCGGCCGGCGGCGAGGGGGGGGGGGGGGGGGGGGGCCCCCAGCGTTCACCCCGCGCGTGTGTGTGTGTGCGTGTGGTGTGGCGTGTGTCCCCCCCCACCCCCCCCAAAACCCCTCCCCGTGTCCCGTCCCGTCCCGTCCCGTCCCCCCCCCCAACAAACCCCCCACCCCTTTTCCCCACCACCACCCCAACCGCCCCTGCGAGTGCCGAGCCGCTTCGCTCTCCGGTTCGGCCGCCGTTCTTCCGGGCACACCACATCCGGCTCCCCGCGCCCCGGCTGCATGGCCGGCCCCAGCTGCCGGTGAGGGGACGCATCCTGCCCGGGGCGAGGGGGTCTTGGGGGAGGGGTGGGGGGGGGTGGGAACGGCACTGGGGGGTCCCCCAAACGGGGGCCGCGGGGGGCTCGGGGGCGTCCCGGCGCCGCTTTGTGCGCCCGCGGGACGGCGACACGTGGCTGCTGCCCCGGCTTTTCGGCCGTGCCCGTGCCCATCCTCGCACTTTATTCCCCGTCCCCGGAGCCGTTTCGGGGCGTAGATTTTGGGGTACGGCGCCGTTTTCTGCTCGCGCACGCAAGGGTGACCTTCCTTGGGGGGGGGGTTTTATGCGGGGACACGCACACACACGGACGGACACACGCGATTTCGGGGCGCAGCCGCCCGTCGTTCCTCCCCGCCGCGGGTCCCCCTTGACCCCCTGCCTCTCTCCTCTCGCAGGCTGCAAGATTTGGAGCGGGATGAAGAGAGCCTGAGCGAGAAGGTGGGTGCCGGGTGCTGCCGCCGCCGGCGGGAAACGCCTTTCCGGGCCCCCCCAACCTCCCCCCAGCGCGCGCCTTCGGCTCGCGGTCGGGCGCTCGGTGCCTCTTTCGCGCGCGGTGATTCATCGGCGTGGCACGGGAAGGGAGCGCTCGCGAGGCTCCGGTTTGGGGCCGGCCGCGGCGGCGGGCTCACCCCGGGCAGGGCGGGATGGGGACGGCGCGACGGGCAGGCCAAGTGAGAGCCCGTCTCCCCTTGCTGGCCCAGCTTTTCCCCGGACACGTGCCCTGCGGTGAGGTCGGGGTCCCGGTGCGGTCCGTATGTCCCCGCGTCCCCGTTGTCACGGATCTCGCCATCATGTCATGTCAGGAGGTCCCCCGGCAGCTGGGTGAGCGGCGCCCGGGTTCGGAGCCGAGCCCCCACGGGGAGGAACCCGCGTCCGCCCCCGGCCCACGCTGTCCCCTCCGTCCCCGCAGGAGAGCGTGCAGGAGAAGCTCAGCCTCATCCAGGGCTTCTTGCAGGCGGATGTGCAGGACCAGCTGAGTGAGCTCGAAGCCAAGCTGCGCTGCGAGGAGCTGTCGGAGGTGAGACCCGGTGCCCGGTTTCGTTGCGGGGGGGGGAGCTCGGCTCCATTTTGTTCGTGCCCCGTTCAAACCACGCCGATCCCCCCCCGCCCTCTGCAGGAGAGGTACCTGGCCAAGGTGAAAGCCCTGCTCCACCGAGAGCTCTCGGCGGAGAATGGGGACGCGGCGCCGCTGCTGCGGGCGTCCAACGGGTGCTCCAAGAACGGCGCCTACGGCAGCGACGAGGACTCGGAGCGGGCAGGACCCG
Organism: Cygnus atratus; assembly: GCF_013377495.2. Lineage (NCBI taxonomy): Eukaryota > Metazoa > Chordata > Aves > Anseriformes > Anatidae > Cygnus > Cygnus atratus. The sequence goes on along the minus strand of NC_066391.1, from coordinate 438,890 downwards.
ACGGGGAAGAGGACAGTGCGATGGAGATGGAGGAAGCGGCCGCCTCTTCCTCTTCCTCAACCCCCATGCCGCGGGCGCGCAAGGCCAGGAGGAGCAGATCCAACGGGGAGAGCAAAAGTAACGGCTCTGCTCTTGCAGCCGCTTAAAAGGCAGCGGGAATCGCCCGCCGCGATTCAACGCGGAGCGGGAGCGCGGCGGTTCCCGATGGGGTGGAAAACACAGCCCCTCCGGAAGGGGTTTTGGGGTCTCTTTGCCTTGCTCGGGGCTGGGGGTGTCAAGGAGGGGGCTGTTGGCTGCCTGGGGGCCGCGGGAGGTGCAGGGCAGCGGGTCCCGCGCCGCTAACGCCGACCCTCGCTGTCGTCCTAACAGGGTCTCCTGCCAGCTCCCGGGTCACCCGCAGCTCCGGCCGGCAGCCGAGCATCCTGAGCGTGTTTTCCAAAGGGTCAGTACGCGGGGTGGGACCTGCACCTCCTTCAGGATGTCCCCGGGGAGCCTTCACCCTCCTCTCTCGATCCCCAAACCCGCCGGGCTCCCACGAGGAGCCGGAGCCCGTCGGCGCCCCGAAACGCTCGTTACGCCCGGCGTGGAACCCCGAGGGCTGACCCCGTGCGTTTGAAACCGTCAGGTCCAACAAACGGAAATCGGAGGAGGTGAACGGGGAGGTGAAGCAGGAGGTGAGCGCGGAGAAGGAGGATGAGGAGGAGCTGGAGGAGAAGGTGGGTGGCGGTGCCCGCGGGGGGTGAGCTCGTGGCCGGGGGTGCTCGTGCGTGCGCGTTGTTCCCGAGGCCGCCGCGTGCTCCGTCCTCATCCTCGTACACCCCTTCGTTTCTCCCTCAAGGAACAAGACGAGAAGAGGATTAAAATCGAAACCAAAGAAGGGTGAGGAGCAGAGCCTGCCGTACGAGCGTTTTCTGAGCGGACCCTCGGGACCCCACAGTGTCGGTTCCGGCCCCGTTGGGGCTGCAGGGTCGGGGCCGTTCGGCGCCATCAGCACGGGGAGGAGCAGGGGGAAGCAGGGGGTTTTGTGGGGAAGCGGGGGATCCAGCCTGCTCCACGCTCACGCTGCCTTCAGGGGCCACCGGGGACGTTTCTCTGCTCTGTGCCTTCATCCCCCTTCTTTGTGTTTTCTTACTCCCAGGTCTGAGATAAAAGATGAAATTACTCAGGTTAAAACTACAACACCTGCTAAAGTAAGTCGCTTTTCCAGCCCGCACCCCAGCGTTTTTGGTGCTTTTTTATTCTTATGGCTCTTCCACGTGGTGGCTGGGGTTCTCTAAAGGAAGGGGAAGCCCTTTCCAGCACGCACAGCTGCCCAAAACCAAAACCCGAGCGAGGTGGGGAGCAGTGCGGCCCGCAAGAGCTGCCTTGGCTGCTTTCAAAGAGCCTGGATGCTTTGGGAACAAGAGCACGGGGAAGGAGCTCGGAGCCCGAGGCTGGTGGAGGAGAGGGGAGAGAAGAGCTCATGCCACCTCCCGTGTCTTGCAGACCACCCCTCCCAAGTGTGTCGACTGCAGACAGTACCTCGATGACCCTGACCTCAAATTCTTCCAAGGGGATCCCGACGATGCCGTAAGGAATCGGCCCTATTTCGGGCGCGGGGTGCTGCCACGCGGGGAGCGCTCCTCCAACGCCCTCCTCTCTGTGTCTCGCCCAGCTGGAGGAGCCCGAAATGCTGACCGATGAGCGCTTATCCCTCTTCGACGCTAACGAAGATGGCTTTGAAAGCTACGAGGACCTTCCGCAGCACAAAGTCACCTCTTTTAGGTGAGCTGGGGAGAGAGCAGGCTAGGAAAAGCCCCCGGATTCACAAATCTGGTGGAAAAAACAACACAAAACGCAACCTGGCTCCATCCCCACCAGCGTCTACGACAAGCGAGGTCACTTGTGCCCGTTTGACACCGGCCTGATCGAGAGGAACATCGAGCTGTATTTCAGCGGAGCTGTGAAGCCCATCTACGACGACAACCCTTGCCTGGACGGTGAGCGTGGTGCGGAGGAGCCCAGGGGTCCGCGGGGCCGGCGACCCCCCCATGGGACTCAGCTCTCCCCTCTGCAGCTCCTTGGGTTTTGGGCTGACGTCTGCGGCTTCTCTCTTGCAGGTGGGGTGAGAGCCAAGAAGCTGGGGCCCATAAACGCCTGGTGGATCACGGGGTTTGACGGCGGGGAGAAAGCCCTGATCGGCTTCACCACAGGTGGGTGAGCCAAGGCGGCGGGCTCGGTGCGGGGAGCGCGCCCGTGTCAGCGTTTAAGTCCTTGCTTCGATCAGGGATGGGTCAGGGTCGCTCCCACAGAGGCTTTTCCATTTGCTCCTGGCCTGAGCTGGGGGAAGAAGCTGCTTTTTTGGGGTTTGGAAGCGTTTCCCTTCCCCATTTCTGCAAGGAACAGGAACGTCACCCTTCCAGTAACCTGTTCTGTTCAAAGCAAAGGTGGCATCAGAGGAGGACGTAGCTCCCCTGTGCAGCAGCAAATGGAGCTTGTAGTGGCGAACAAACCTGGGGTTGTCTTTGCTTTCTAATTAGGTAGGAGCATGCCAGGAATAAAAGACAAGTCCATGGGTAGCGCGCCGCTACCCTGCGCCCTGCCTCGAGCTCCTGCTCGCCCTGCTCTGGTGTCAGTAGCTGTGAGCGTGGGCAGAGCTGTCCCTGGGCTTCCACGTGTGCTGAGGTCCCTTGTAGCCGTGTGGACGGGCTGGCTTCCCCCCGAAAAAACACCTGCTGCAGTCCTAGCTCGGTCCTGACCGCCCGGTTCCCTGGTTATTTACCTCCCGCTCTCGGCCGCAGCCTTCGCCGACTACATCCTGATGGAGCCCAGCGAGGAGTACGCGCCCATCTTCGCCCTGATGCAGGAGAAGATCTACATGAGCAAGATCGTCGTGGAGTTCCTGCAGAACAACCGCGACGTCAGCTACGAGGATCTGCTCAACAAGATCGAGGTGAGCAACCCCCGGGGGAGCGCCGGGCCGCGGGGAGAGGGCGGGGGGTTTGCTCCGCCGTCCTCTCCCCCCCTAACCTGCCCGTCCTCGCAGACCACCGTGCCTCCCGCGGGGCTGAACTTCAACCGCTTCACAGAGGACTCGCTCCTGCGGCACGCTCAGTTCGTGGTGGAGCAGGTGGAAAGCTACGACGAAGCCGGGGACAGCGACGAGCCCCCCGTCCTCATCACGCCCTGCATGAGAGACCTGATCAAGCTGGCTGGGGTCACCCTGGGGAAGAGGTGAGCCCCCCGGCCTTCCCTGCACGGCCGTGCAAACCCAAAGGTTTGCTCCCCAGCGGCTTTGCGGACAGGATCCTCCCAGGATGTAGCCCGGTGCTTGCTCCCAGCTGGGAGAAGTTGGGGATTTAGCCCTGGTGCCTTCGTAGCATGGGCAGCAGCGGGAGATGGCATCAGAAATCCTCCCAAAACTGGCCCAGAGGGAATCTCTTTGCTCTGTGGGTGACGGGGTGCTGAGCTGGAGCGCGTGGCGGGGCTCTCGGCGGTCCGAGGCGCGGGCTCACGGCTCTCACCTTGCCCGCAGGCGAGCCGTCCGGCGGCAGGCCATCCGGCACCCCACCAAAATAGACAAGGACAAGGGCCCCACCAAGGCCACCACCACCAAGCTGGTGTACCTCATCTTCGACACCTTCTTCTCGGAGCAGATCGAGAAGGACGAGAAGGAGGACGACAAGGAAAACGCCATGAAGCGCCGGCGCTGCGGCGTCTGCGAGGTAATGGCGGGCGGGCGTGTGGGGCCAGGCGAAACAGTGCCATCCCCGGCTCTCCTTCCACCCCGAACGCCTCCAGCCCCATTTGGGGTTGCCACATTACGAGTTCGCTGGCTCCGTGGGGACAGAGAACCACGGAATGGTTTGGGTTGGAAGGATCCCCTCTGGCCAGGGACATCTTCCACTAGATCAGGTTGCTCAAAGCTTCGTCCAAACCAATTCTGAACGCTTCCAACGCTGGGGCATCCACAAGTTCTCCAGGCAAAAACTGTTCCAGTGCCTCACCGCCCTGATGGTGAAGGATTTCTTCCTTAAGTCCAAAGAGGAGCGATTCCTGAGGCCACCCCATAGCCCCTGCCCCTCCTGCCTGTGGCGTCCCTGCTGCTCCTGCCCGCGCTCAAGCTGATTTCTCCCTGCTGCAGGTGTGCCAGCAGCCCGAGTGCGGCAAGTGCAAGGCTTGCCAGAACATGGTGAAGTTTGGGGGCAGCGGACGGAGCAAGCAGGCCTGTTTGCAGAGGAGGTACGTCCCTACCGAGCCACCCTGGTGGCATTTGTCCCCCTCCGGAGAGAGGGGACAGGGTCTGCAAAGTGCCAGGTCCGTCCTGGTCCCCGTACAACCGGGCTGCAGCCACGGTCCTTTTGTGTCCCCAGGTGCCCCAACCTGGCTGTCCGGGAAGCTGACGAGGACGAAGAAGTGGATGATAACATCCCCGAAATGCCGTCGCCCAAGAAGATGCTGCAGGGCAGGAAGAAGAAGCAGAACAAGAGCCGCATCTCCTGGGTGGGCGAGCCGGTCAAGGTGAGGCTGGGCGCAGGGGGCTGCAGCGGGGCCGTGTCTCTCGTGGGGATTTAAAGCTCTCCCCGACTGTCCCGTGCTTCCGCAGAGCGATGGGAAGAAGGACTACTACCAGAGGGTGTGCATCGACTCGGAGACCCTGGAGGTGGGAGACTGCGTCTCCGTCAGCCCCGACGATCCCACCAAGCCCCTCTACCTCGCCAGGTCGGTCCCTGCTCATGGTTGCTGCCAATTAGGGAGCCCTAATTGCTCCCCTAATTGCTCTGGCGAGGCTCAGAGCAACGCGGCCCCCTCCTGGTGCCCCGTAACCCTGGCTCCTCGCCCGCAGGGTGACGGCCATGTGGGAGGACAGCAGCGGGCAGATGTTCCACGCGCACTGGTTCTGCCCGGGCTCGGACACCGTCCTGGGGGCCACCTCCGACCCCCTGGAGCTCTTCCTGGTGGACGAATGTGAGGACATGCAGCTGTCCTACATCCACGGCAAAGTCAACGTCATCTACAAGGCGCCCTCGGAGAACTGGTCCATGGAGGTGGGTGACAGCCCTGCGAACTCCGGCTGGAATCGGCGCCTGGTGGCCGCGGCAAAGAGGCAGCGGCGCCGCTCCCCGCGAACACCCCTCTCCCAGCAGGGTGGGCTGGATATGGAGATCAAGATGGTGGAAGACGACGGGAGGACGTACTTCTACCAGATGTGGTACGACCAGGAGTACGCTCGCTTCGAGTCGCCGCCGAAAACTGAGCCCACGGAAGACAACAAGTACAAGTGAGCGCGAGCAGGGCGGCACGGAGGAACCGCTCCTTGCCAGAGCCGCTGGAGCCTCCCCGCGGCCCCGTCACCGCGCCCCTGTCCCTGTCCCTCAGGTTCTGCATGAGCTGCACGCGTCTGGACGAGGTAAGGCACAAGGAGATACCCAAAGTGGCCGAGCCCCTGGAGGAAGGGGATGGGAAGATGTTCTACGCCCTGGCCACCAAGAACGGAGTGCAGTACAGGGTGGGAGATGGCGTCTACCTCCTGCCGGAAGCCTTTTCCTTCAGGTTGGTGCTCGCAGGGGGCTGGAAGCACTTCTAGGGATGCAGTTCTGTCGATCCCACAAACTAAGCACCCAGCGCCCTGATTTCCGAAAGCTTTAGCCCTGATTTCACCTCCCATTATTGAACGGAGCGACGTTGCTCCGAGAGCCGAGCTGCTGCGTTTTGGCAGACGAACCGAAATACTTTGCGTATTGTTTTCCTTCAAAAGAAAGAGCTTGGGTGGATGAAAGAGGAAACAAGACCCTGCCTGCTGCTTTGTAATTAGGGGAAGAGAAATAGCAAAGCCCTTTGGGAAGAGGGCTGCAGCGTGCAGGCACCTTGCTTTGCAGCTGCGCGCTCTCCTGGCCGTTCGTGCGTGCCCCATTCTGGGGTGGCTCGGTGCCTGCGCTGCAGCGAGGGGAGCAGAAGAGGTGGAAGCAAGCAGAGAAGCGGGAGGAGGATGCGCTGGGCTGCGGTATTTTATTTGGGGCGCTGGAAAGGGGCTCCCCAACGTGTTTTGTCTGCCTGCTCCCCAGCATGAAACCCGCCAGCCCAGCCAAGCGCCCCAAGAAGGAGGCGGTGGACGAGGAGCTGCACCCGGAGCACTACCGCAAGTACTCGGAGTACATCAAGGGCAGCAACCTGGATGCCCCCGACCCCTACCGCGTGGGCCGCATCAAGGAGATCTTCTGCAACATCCGCAGCAACGGCAAGCCCAACGAGGCTGACATCAAGCTGCGGATCTTCAAGTTTTACAGGTGAGCAGTGCCGGGAGGTTCCCACCGGGGCTGCCTGGCATTTTGGGTGCCGGGAAGAGCTCGGTGGCGTCGGCACAAGGTCGCTGCGGAGCCCGCTGGTACCTCAGGCACCTCTGCAGGGCCGGGGAGAGCAGCGTGGGCACTGCCCGAAGGGATTCGGGGCCACCGGAGCCTCCACTGCGGCGTGCTGTCAGCGCCATCCCGGGGTGTGGGTGTTTACCCAAACATTTGCAGGCTCTTAGTCATCTCCCGCGCACCACGGGGAGATGTGTGCGAGGAGCCTTGGCAGCGGAGAGGAGCGTGCTAACGCTCAGACCACGTGCTTGAAGCCTTGCTTCCAGATCTCTCTGTCTTTAAATTTGCTTAGCTGCACAGCGCTGGCTTCCCCTCTCTCCCCCAAGAAAACCCCCAAAGCTCCTTTTGGTACGAAACAAGTCATCCCTTCGGTGCTGCGCCCAGGTCGTGCTAGCAGACATGTGCTGTGGGAGGAAATAAACCCGCTTCTCTCCGCGGAGATGGAGCTGTGCAGCGGGGGAGCACCACAACCTGGGTCAGACCAGGGTTAGGGTTTGCCCCGAAGCGTTTCCCCTAACCAGGAGCTCTTTCTGCAGACCCGAGAACACGCACAAGTCCATGAAAGCCAGCTACCACGCGGACATCAACCTCCTGTACTGGAGCGACGAGGAGACGACCGTCGACTTCCGTGCTGTGCAGGGCCGCTGCACGGTGGTGTACGGCGAGGACCTGACCGAGAGCATCCAGGACTATTCCGCTGGCGGCCTCGACCGCTTCTACTTCTTAGAGGTGAGGAGCACGTCCCCAAGGGACCTGAACAGATGCACTGAGCTCTGCCAGTCCGTGCCTCCCGTTTTGGCGACAGCATCTTGGTGAGGAAAGCTCTTTGTGTTCAAGTTTCCCAAACTCCTTCTCCCCCCAGGCTTACAACGCAAAAACCAAGAGCTTCGAAGATCCTCCCAACCACGCACGGAGCTCCGGGAATAAAGGGAAGGGGAAGGGCAAAGGGAAAGGTGAGTGTCTGGGGTGGGGGGGTGGCGGCAGCTTGGGGCACCCGTTCGCGCTTGCCGTTAGGTGCTGCAGAGCGGAGATAAGACTTGCCACCAGCCAGATGTTTCTGTGCTCTTCTCCCGCTCCGGTGCTCTCACAGGATGCAGCCCTGCGGTCTGTGGCTCTTTTCTTAAGGGACAGCTGTGCAAGGCCTCACCTCTTTGAAATAAACCTCTCGGCAACAGCATCTGGCCCCCCTTGAAGTTTTTTTCTTGCTGGCATCCCTCTGCTGGGGCTTACTGCTCTCTAGCGTAGGGCTTTGTACCCTGCCAAGGCAGGGAGCTGCTCCACGAGCTCCTGCTGCTCTGGTCTGAGCCTGAAGCTGTCTGACTGCATCCACGGGCCGTTGGGTGGAAAGGGATCGCGCAGGGAAAGAGGAGAGGCTTTCCTTCCAAATGCAAGGGCGTATTCTGGCAGTGGCAGAACAATTACGGGTAGAAAGGTGCTTTAAGCCGATGTTTTAACTGCTGCGGAGGAGGGCAGAAAAATTTGCCTCGTAAGCACTGAGAGGAGGAAATGACTTCGCCTTTTGATGTGAGCGGGGCTCTGCTTGCAGGCAAAGGCAAAGGGAGGTCGTCTGTCACCTGCGAGCAGAGCGAGCAGGAGCCGGCCGAGCTGAAGCTGCCCAAGCTGCGGACCTTGGACGTGTTCTCTGGCTGCGGGGGGCTCTCCGAGGGCTTCCACCAGGCAGGTGAGCGGCAGAGCGGGGGGAATCGGCGCTGGCCGTCTCGCTGCTCGCTTCCTCCGTCCCTTATCCTGGGAGCCCCGAGCTGGATCGGGGAGCACGAAGCGGCGCTCTGCTCATCCAAGCAAGCCCAAGACGCTCTGCGTCGTCTCCCCAGGCGTGTCGGAGACGCTGTGGGCCATCGAGATGTGGGAGCCGGCCGCCCAGGCTTTCCGGCTGAACAACCCTGGCACCACCGTCTTCACGGAGGACTGCAACGTCCTGCTGAAGCTGGTCATGTCCGGCGAGAAAACCAACTCGCTGGGGCAGAAGCTGCCACAGAAGGGGGACGTGGAGATGCTGTGCGGAGGCCCCCCGTGCCAGGGCTTCAGCGGCATGAATCGCTTCAACTCCCGCACCTACTCCAAGTTCAAGAACTCCCTGGTGGTCTCCTTCCTCAGGTAAGGAGGTGGCGGGGTGCGGGCTCGTCCCCAGGAGCCTCGACCGCTGCTCCATCCTCGTTCGTGGTCCCTCTCCCTCCTGGCAGCTACTGCGACTACTACCGGCCGCGGTTCTTTCTGCTGGAGAACGTCAGGAACTTTGTGTCCTTCAAGCGCTCCATGGTGCTGAAGCTCACCCTGCGCTGCCTTGTCCGCATGGGTTACCAGTGCACCTTCGGGGTCCTGCAGGTAGGTTCAGGGCACGAGCTCGGCACCCCGAGGCAGTTAACGAGAGCAAAAACCCTTTGACTCCAGCCTGGCTCTGCTCTGAACCATCCCCTCCAAAGCGGTGCCGTTTGAGCTCTTTGGTTTCCTTCACTCCTCCGCGGTAGAGGGAATTTCCCAGCTTTTTAAGGGTGCAGACTAGACGGGGATTGCCAGACCCCGTTGCTGTCCCCTCAGGCGTGTCCCTTCCTTCCCAGGCTGGCCAGTACGGCGTGGCCCAGACGCGGCGGAGAGCCATCGTCCTTGCTGCGGCTCCCGGTGAGAAGCTGCCCATGTTCCCCGAGCCCCTGCACGTGTTTGCGCCCCGTGCCTGCCAGCTGAGCGTGGTGGTGGACGACAAGAAGTTTGTCAGCAATATCACCCGGTGAGCCTTCGGAGCGCCGCGTGGCTTCTCGAGGGGCAGGGGTAAGGGTTTAGCTGCTCACGGCTTGCTCCGCGCTCCCAGGACGTACTCCGGCCCCTTCCGCACCATCACGGTGCGGGACACCATGTCCGACCTGCCCGAGATCCGGAATGGTGCCTCTGCCCTGGAGATCTCCTACAACGGGGAGCCCCAGTCCTGGTTCCAGCGGCAGATCCGGGGCTCCCAGTACCAGCCCATCCTCAGGGATCACATCTGCAAGGTACGCGGGGTGGGTGACGCTGCGCTAGCACCCGCCAGACCCAGAGATTAGGGCAGCAATGTTTTGTGGGTGCTGAGCAAACGGGGTGAGATCATCCCCAAGCAGTCCCTGTGTGTTTATCCCAAAACTTGGCAATTTGAGAGGAAAAGGAGGCTGGTGGAGCTGCTGGGATCTCTCCCTCTCCCACAGCCTTCTCCAGTGATAGGAATGGGGCCACAATCCTGGTGCTGGGCTGACCGGTGTCCCTCTGAGTCCCTTGCCCAGCCACCGAGCACTGGGGCGCTCTCCGATGGTGGGAGGTGACAGCAGGCTTGGCGTTTGCAGGACATGAGCGCCTTGGTCGCGGCGCGGATGAGACACATCCCCCTGGCCCCCGGCTCCGACTGGCGCGACCTGCCCAACATCGAGGTGCGGCTGTCGGACGGCACGACCACGCGCAAGCTGCGGTACACGCACCACGAGAAGAAGAACGGCCGCAGCAGCTCGGGTGCGCTGCGGGGAGTCTGCTCCTGCGCGGAAGGTAGGCGTCAGCACCCCAACGTGGTCTCCTGTTGCTGCCCGTGGACTGGGAGATGTTCCGCACCTTGCGTGGTGGGACGGGGGGGTTAATCCATTGCTAACCTTGCTAATTAGGGGTAGGTAATTCAGCCCAGCACCCCGTACGCCCATTCCTTGCCACGGACATCGTCCTGGTGTCCCCATCCCCGCAAAATGAGCTGCTCCCTGCTCCGCCGTTGATGTAAATACTTGCAAAGCCACTTTTCCCTCTGCGGCTCGAATGTATAAAGTAATACCTTCTACTCATCCCGCTTCAGCTGTTATTTGCTTTTTTAAACCTCCCGAGTGCAAATTTCCCAGCCTGCTCTACGAGCTTTCATTCTTTAATTTCATCTGCTGCAGCCGGCAAAGTTATTTCATTTCCACGTTTTCCAATGACACGGATGTGGCCGTGTTCCTCAAATGCTTATTTATTATTGCTGGCATTTACGGGGCCGCCTCTGATGGGAGCTGCTTGAGAGGCGTTTTGCAGCGAGCTGTGATAAAATTTAATCGGGCTGGTGGCGCGCGCGGCCCCACAGGGTCAGTCTGGGGAGAGAGAAGCTGATTGATAGCTTTTGCTGCTTTTTTTATGTATGGATAATTGCTCCCCGTCTCCCCCAGGGAAGCCCTGCGACCCCGCGGACCGGCAGTTCAACACCCTCATCCCCTGGTGCCTGCCCCACACCGGCAACCGGCACAACCACTGGGCCGGGCTCTACGGGCGGCTGGAGTGGGATGGCTTCTTCAGCACCACCGTCACCAACCCCGAACCCATGGGCAAGCAGGTGGGTGCCGCTGGATCCGGCCCCCCCAGACGAAGGGTGTCCCACTCGCTCGCTCTTGAACTGCTTCCTTTGCCGCCGCAGGGCCGGGTGCTGCACCCCGAGCAGCACCGGGTAGTGAGCGTGAGGGAGTGCGCCCGCTCCCAGGGCTTCCCCGATACCTACCGGCTCTTCGGAAACATCCTCGACAAGCACAGACAGGTGAAGCGCGGCCGCTCGCGCGCAGCCCCGTGGCACCGCCGAGCCCGCGCGAGCGTAACCCTACTTCTGTCGCAGGTCGGTAACGCAGTGCCTCCTCCTCTAGCCAAAGCCATCGGGCTGGAGATCAAATCGTGCGTGTTGGCGAAGCTGAGGGAAGACACCGCGGGTAGGTGCGGGCCGGCGGTTCCTACACCTCGCCGCCGCGCCTCGCCGGGGGGGCCTGGGGGGTTAGGACCGGCGGTTCTGCTCGATTGAAGCAGAAGATGGGGGAGATGGAGAATTAATGGGGGCAGTAACGGGGGCTCGGGGAGCGCCGCCGCCATCGCCCACCTCCTCTCCCCACAGCGCCCAGCGCCCCGGAGAAGATGGAAACGGTGGAACCGGCTGACTGACGCGCCTCCGGCACCGGGACTCCCAAACATGCACTGATTTATTTTATCCCCTTTTATTTTTTTGTTTTGTTTTGTTTTGATTTTTTTTTGTTTGTTCGTTTTTAAAATTCTCGGTCCGTGGGACCTTCCCTGCGGCTGTGCTCGTGCCCACGTCTCTGCCCTCCGCCGCTGTCTGTGATGGTCGAACTCCACTACCCCCCCGGTTCCCCCCCGGTGCAGCCCCCCCCCGGCCCCGGCAGGGCGCCCACGGGGCCCCCAGCACCTCCGGCAGGACCCCCCCAGGTCCCGGCCCTGCCCCGGCCCCCCCCATCTCCCGTTTTTACGCCGCATTGTATTGAAAATAATCGGCCGCTTTGTACAAGTGGGAATTGATACTTTATGTAGTTTTTATATGTTGTAATATTTCTTCAAATAAATCTCTCCTATAAATTATAGCCCCCCCCCCCCCGCCTTTCTCAGGCTTCGGGGGGCGCAGTAGGCCTCGGCCCCCCCCCCACCCTGCGCGGGACGTTGCTTAGCAACCGCTTTCCCGGCGTGCACCGCGCGGCCGGCCCCCGGCGCCGGAAGTGAAGCCGGGCTGGCCGGAAGTGAAGCGCTTCCCTTCCGGTGGGGACGCGTGAGGGAGGCGGCGGGGCGATGCCGACGGGCGACTACGAGTGAGGGAGCGGGGCCGGGGCCGGGGCGGCGGGAGGGGGCCTCGGGGGGGGGGGATCGGGGATCGGGAGGCGGAATCGGGGCCCGGGGGAGGGAATCGGGGCCCGGGGGGGGGAATTGGAGGGAACCGGCGGGGAGTCGGGGCCTGGGGGGGGGGGGGGTTTGGGGGCCTCAAAATGGCGGGGGGGGGGGGCGCGGAGCGGGGCCGGGGCCTGACGCTGTGCTGTGTCCGCAGCTCGAAGCCCAGCTGGGCGGACCAGGTGGAAGAGGAGGGAGGAGAAGACGGTGAGTGATCGGGGCGGGGGGGCGGCTCGCCTGCCCTCCCCCCGCCGCCCCCCCCCTGCTTTTTTTTTTTTTTTTTTTTCAAGAAAAAGAGCTGCCGGGCCTCAAATCCCCCGCAGGGCCTTGGCTCGGGGCTCAAAACCTCGACTTCGAGGGCAGAGAGAGCGAGCAGGCTGTGCCAGACCCGTGACAGGGAGCAGCGCTCCTCTCACCACCCATATGTCGCCCATTTTAGGGGCGGAGGAAGCCCGGCGGGTGCAATTTTAAAGCTTTTTTGGCTTCTTTTGTGCCCGGCAGAGAGAGCGGGGCTCTTCTCACCTCTGCTGGGAGAGGCCCTGCTTCCCAGGATCCCATAAAACCAGCGACCAGACCCCACAAAAGCAGTGGGGTGCTTTCCCCTTCTGCCGTGCTCGCTCCGAACCCTGGCGGCGACGATTCTGCGCTTCTCTTCCCGCAGACAAATGCATCACCAGCGAGCTGCTGAAGGACATCCCCCTGACGGGGGTGCTCGGGGGGAGCCTGAGCGCTGAAGCCGAGCTTCTGAAGGGAGGTAAGAGCCGCCCAAAAGCTCCGGGGGGGGCTCTTCCCCTGCCCTTAAACCCCCCCCGGGCAGCCCCGTCACTGCTCCCCGCCCCGCAGGCCCGCTTCCCTCCCCGAAGGAGCTCATCAACGGGAACATCAAGACCATCACGGAGTACCGCGAGGAGGAGGATGGGAGGAAGGTGAAGGTGAGCGGGGCATGGATTTAGCCTCTCCCTGCTGCCTCTCTCCCCCGGGAGAGCAGCTCCGAGGGGGCTGCTCCTTCCAGCTTGGTGTTTGGGAGGGCGTCGGCCGCGCTCGTGGCTTTTTGCGGGCGTTAGCCGTCTCTGTCGCGCTTCTCCAGATCATCCGCACCTTCCGCATCGAGACCAGGAAGGCCTCCAAGGCGGTGGCGCGTCGGAAGGTGAGAGTTTTGTTGTTTTTTTTTTGCGGTGAGGGGACCAGCGGGAGGGATTTCCTTCCGCGGAGAGGGGAAAAATGGAATGCAGCGCTCCAGCGGACGCTGTTTTTCACCCGCTCCGCGTTCGGAGCGGCTTGGGAAGGGAGCGTGAGTTCGGGGAAGCTTCCCGAGCGGCCTCGTTTTGCCCCCAGAACTGGAAGAAATTCGGCAACTCGGAGTTCGACGCCCCCGGGCCGAACGTGGCCACCACCACCGTGAGCGACGACGTCTTCATGACGTTCATCACGAGCAAGGAGGTGAGGACTTGGGGCGGGGGGGGGGGGTTTGGGGACACGCACACACCCCGCGGGGAGCCCCTGAGCGGGGCTAAAAGGTGCCGAGCCCTCTCCTCGTGCCCAGGACCTCAACTGCCAAGAGGAGGAGGACCCGATGAACAAGCTGAAGGGGCAGAAGATCGTCTCGTGCCGCATCTGCAAGGGCGACCACTGGACCACGCGCTGCCCCTACAAGGACACGCTGGGCCCGATGCAGAAGGAGCTGGCCGAGCAGCTGGGGCTGTCCACGGGCGAGAAGGAGAAGCTGCCGGGAGGTACGGCAACCCGAAACCTTTCCGTTGGGGGCTCTCCCCGGCCCGAATTTTGGGGCGGGCGCCGTTTTACCGGGGCGCCCGTCCCTTTTCCTGCCCGCAGAGCCGGAGCCGGTGCAGGCTCAGCAAAGCAAGACGGGCAAGTACGTGCCGCCCAGCCTGAGGGACGGCGCCAGCCGCCGCGGGGAGTCCATGCAGCCCAACCGCAGGGGTAAGGCTCGGCCTCTGCGGCCTCCCGTCCCCTCCCCCCTCCCCCCTGAGCCTCCTGTCCCGTCCCGTCCCCCCCCCCACCTCACCGAGCCTCCCCTCTGTCCCCAGCCGACGACAACGCCACCATCCGCGTCACCAACCTGTCCGAGGACACGCGCGAGACCGACCTGCAGGAGCTCTTCCGCCCCTTCGGCTCCATCTCCAGGATCTACCTGGCCAAGGACAAGGCCACGGGGCAGTCCAAGGTGGGGGCGGGAGGGATTCGGGGGGGGGCAACACCCCTGCTCTTCCTCCCGGCGCCCCCCAGCTCTTCCTCCCGGTGACCCCCAGCTCTTCCTCCCGGCGCCCCCCCGCTCTTCCTCCCTCACCCCCTGCTCTTCCTCCCGGCCCCCCCCTGGCTCTTCCTCCCCGCGCCCCCCCCCCTCTTTCTCCCCGCGCGCCCCCCCCCTTTCTCCCCGCGCCCCCCCCCTTTCTCCCCGCGCCCCCCCCCTTTCTCCCCGCGCCCCCCCCCCCTTTCTCCCCGCGCCCCCCCCCCTTTCTCCCCGCGCCCCCCCCTCTCCCTGCGCGCCCCCCCCTCTCCCTGCGCCCCCCCCCCTTTCTCCCTGCGCCCCCCCCCTTTCTCCCTGCGCCCCCCCCCCTTTCTCCCTGCGCCCCCCCCCCTTTCTCCCTGCGCCCCCCCCTTTCTCCCTGCGCCCCCCCCCCTTCTCCCTGCGCCCCCCCCCCTTCTCCCTGCGCCCCCCCCTTTCTCCCTGCGCCCCCCCCCTCTTTCTCCCTGCGCCCCCCCCTCTTCCTCCTCACCCCCTCCCTCACTTTTCTCCCCCCCCCCCCCAGGGTTTTGCCTTCATCAGCTTCCACCGCCGGGAGGACGCGGCCCGTGCGATCGCCGGGGTGTCCGGTTTCGGCTACGACCACCTGATCCTCAACGTGGAATGGGCCAAGTGAGTACGGGAGGGGGCTGGGGGGCACCCAGGGGTGCCGGGGAGCACCCAGGGGTGCCGGGGGCTTTGCGTCTGGCTGCTCCCGTCCTCACCGCGTCTTTTTTTTTTTTTTTTTTTTTTTTTTCCCTCCGCAGACCCTCCACCAACTGAAGCCGCTGCCTCCCCTCCGCGCAGCGGGCACCTCTAAATAAAAACTACTCCGGCACTACGCCGCCGCTTTCCTCTCTTCCTTGCTTTTAAAAAGGAGAAAAAAAAAGGCAGTTTGGCCCCAAAAGCCACGCCGCGAGGCCCGCGCTTAACGATTTAACCTTTAATCCCCCGCGTCGCCGCCTTCTCCGGGCAGGGAATTTCGATCCTGGGGCTCCGGGGCCTCGCCGCCGCCGCCATTTCGTGCTCCCGCCGCGCTCCTGGGCCGCAGCTCCAGGCGCTCGCCCCGCTCCTCGCGGCAGCAGCAGGAGCAGGAGCAGCAGGAGCAGGAGCAGCAGCAGGAGCAGGAGCAGCGCACGCTGTCGGCCAGCGCGGCGTAGAGCAGCGGGTGCAGGCAGACGTTGAAGTTGACGAGGATTTTGCCGAGCTGGGCGGCGGCGTGGACGGCGCGCGAGACTCCGCAGTCCTCCAGGGGCGGCCGCAGGCGGCAGCGGCGCCACAGGTTGAGGTTGCGGAAGGCGTGGTAGGGCAGGTAGGAGAAGGCGTAGAGGGCCACGCTGGCCCCCGCCAGCAGCCCGACGCGGCGTTTTTCCAGCGGGCCGAGGCGAGGGTTGCGGAAAACCACGCGGGCCACGGCGCCGTAGCAGAAGGCGGTGAGCAGGAAGGGCAGGGCGCAGCCCAGCGCCGCCAGCAGCAGGCTGTAGGCGAGGAAGCGCGGCAGGCGCTCCCGCGACGCGCTCCCCAAGCACTCCGCCGCGCCGTCCTCCTCCCGCAGCTCCGAAAAATACAAGGTGGGGGCCGAGAGCCCCGCGGCCAGCGCCCAGACGGCCGCGCTCAGCGCCTGGGCGTGCCGGGAGCTCAGCCGCCCGCGGAGCCGCAGCGGGTAGACGATGCCCAGGTAGCGGTTGAGGGCGACGCAGGCGACGAAGAAGGCGCCGCCGTAGAGGTTGCAGTTGAAGAGGAAGCGCTCGAGCTTGCAGAGCGCTGCGCCGTAGCTCCAGCGTTTGGGGGGCCGGTAATACGCCGCCAAGGCGGGCAGCGAGAGCGAGTAGAGCGCGCCGCTGAGGGCCAAGTGGAAGGAATAAACCACGGGCACCGGCCACGGGCGCTCGCGGGCCAGGCGGAAGACGGCGAAGGCGTTGCCCAGCAGCGCCGGAGGGAACTGGGCCGCCAGCACCGGCCACAGCACCTCCTGCGAGCGGCTGAAGTTGGAGCAGGGGCTGCCCGAGGTGGCGTTGGCCATCCCGCGGGGGCTGCCGGCGTCCCCCTCCCGGAGGAGGGCGAGGGGGGGGGGCGACGGTTTTAGGGTCGCTGCCTCGGTGTGGGGCGGTTGGAGGCAGAGCGGGGAGGCTGGGCGAGCCCCTTGGGGGGGGGGGGGGGGGTGTCTTCCTTGGACAGGATGCGTCCCCTCGTCCCGCTGAGCACCCCGAGGATCGAGTCGAGGGGCTGCGCCTCGTCCCCCCCCGCAGCCCCGAAACTCGGCCCGCTCCCCGGGCTCACCTCCGAGGTGGCAGCCGCGCTCTTCCTCGCGCTGGGGACGGCGCCCTCCGTGCTCCTCTTCCTCCCAGCACCCCACCCCGCGCACCGAGGCGCAGGAAACGGGGCAGGGACGGGAGCTTCCCCTTCTCGAGCCACCTCGAAACCGCAGTCGTGAAGGCCCCGGCCCCTTCCCCCTGGCACAAGCTGGCAAATGGAGCTCCGCCCGATTAAATCACGCCCCACGTTAATTAAATTAAGCTGACCCTACAGTTTTTCCTCCCCCCACGGCCAACACGGCGCCACGTGGTCGTTCCAAGCGTGTATTGCCCAGGAGCAGGAGTGGGGGTCCTCCCCCCCTCCCCGGTGCCAACTTCCTTCTCCCCCCACAGTCTCGGCGCGTGGCAGACGGCTGCAGCCTCAGCGCTTCCCCTTCTTGGCGTGCCCAGGCCGCCTGAAAATCGTTTTTTCCCCTTGTCAGCAGCTTCCCTCTCCTCTTGGGGCCGTGGCCCCGTCCCTCCCGGGCCGGCCGCTCGCTTCCTCGTCCCGCTTTTCGCCCGGCTGCTCCCTGGGGCTTCGAGTCCGTCCGCACCGGACCCTTTTTCCGCGGCTTCCCCGGTGCTGCCGGGCGAGGTTTCGGGGCTCCGGGCTGCTCCTGCTGGCTGCGCCGCCGGCGTTTCCGCGGCACGGCGGAGCCCGAGGGGCCTCGCGGCTTCTTGGTGCGGTTGGGAAAGAGATCTGGGCAGGCGGATGCCAAAAACCAAAACAAACAAAAAAAAAAAACACACAAAAAGGGGAAATTCAGCGGGGCGGAGGGGTTGGCCACGCGGCGCTGGCGCCGAGGGAGGTGTCAGCGCGTTTACTTGGAACCGAGATCACGGCCAGCTCAGGGTTTTCGCTTCATCAGCCACGCAGGGAGGAGAGAGAGGCTCGGCCTCGGCCCCTCGCGGACTCACCTTCGTCGGGCTCCTCGCCCACCTCCTGCCGGTAATACTCGGCGTCGCTCTCGTCCGACTGCCCGGCCGGATCCTGCTGCTCCGGCGCCCCGGGGTCCTCGGCGTCGCTGTCGCCGTCCCGCTGCCTTTTCCTCCGGATCCCCGCCAGGCTCTTCTCCCTGCCGGGGCGGGTGTCGGTGCCTGCCCGGCCTCCTCGCCTCCGGCCTCGCCTCCGCCCTCCCTCCCGCCTCACCGGTGAGCCTCCCGCTGCTGCCGCTTGCGCTCCACGGCCGCCTCCTGCTGCCGCCGCCGCTCCGTCTTCAGCCGCAGCTTCGCCTCCTTCCGCGCCAGGATCTCCTGCACCTCCGCCTCCGTTTTGTGAACTGCCGGGGAGAAAACGGAGCCTCGAGGCGCTGGCCTCGGCCCCCCCACCCCACCCCCCCGCAGCGGAGGCTCAGCAGGGAGAAGCCCGGCGGCACTTACTGAAGCTGTGGAAGAGCACGTCGCCCTGCGCCAAGCCCTCCTCCACCTTCACGAGCTGCAGCGTCATGCGGGGCCCGATCTACGCCAGGCGGGAGCAGAAAACCCGCTCAGCCCCGAGCTCCCCGCGCGGCCGGGGACGATCGCGGCCTCCACGTCGCCGCCGGGAGGCCGGACGCCTCCCCACGCACCTCGGTGAGGCGCACGGCGCTCTGCTGCGCCTTCATGTTCCCCCGGCCGGCGTAGGCTTGCGGCAGCTCCAGGATGTTGTGGGTCCCGTCCTGCTCGGCCTCGCTCTCCGACAGGTTTATGTCTCTGCCCAGGAGGGGGGGGGAAAAAGGAGCGTTGGGGCCGGGAGGAAGGCGCCTCCGAGCCCTTCTGGCCCCGCACGCACTTCACCAGCAGCTCGCTGATGTCCTCCAGGCGGCTCATGTTGGGGAATTTCTCCTGCAGCAGCTTCTTCAGGCCCTTGCTCACGCCCACGGGCACCACCTTCACGCTGCTGCGGGGCGAGGAGGAGGAGGAGGAGGAGGAGGAGGAGGAGGAGGTCAGCGGGGCACCGGAGGGGGGCAAAAAAGGATTTCCAGACCCACGGCGCCGCGCTTACTAGTGTCGGAAATCCAGGAGCTGCGTCTCGGCGTCGTAGCTGACGAGCAAACACCTCTTGATGCTGTTGAGGTTGACCTTGGGGGCAGAGGAGGAAGGGCTGGGACCAGAAACGAGCCCCCGCGGGGGGCTGCCCGGAGCCGGAACCCCCTCACCTTGTGGACGTTGATGGAAGGAAACATGTTCTGGAACATGCTGGCCATCAGCTTGACGTGGATCTGCTGGAGGCCGAAGTTGCTGAGCACCAGCAGCGGGTGCTGGGTGAACTGCTGCTCGTGCATGCGGTGCCGCTTGAGGGACGAGACCACGTCCTTGATCAGCGAGTACTGCGGGGGGGGGTGGGGGGAACGGTGAGACGCTGCTCCTCGTCCCAACGGGGCCGGGACCGGCGCGTGCGGACACCCACCTGCGTCACCTTGAAGGTCAGCGTCGGGCCCCCGGGCAGCCGGAACAGCTTCTGAGGGGGAAAACGGCAGCGCTGAGCGAGGGGGGGGGGGAGAGGCGCCTCTCACCCCCGCCCCCCCCCCCCGCAGGAGCGAGCGCCGCAGCCGCATCAGTGCGTTTACTTTGCACGAAATCAGCGCAGAGACTCAGCAGGAATTGGTCATCACCTGCAGCTGCCAGCGGAGGGAGGAAATCCCCCCCCCCCCAAAATCATCCCCCCGAACCCGTGTTCCCCCCCCCCCCAAAAAAAAAAACCAAACCCCGCAGCCACTCACGAAGTTGATGCTGGAGCTCGATTTGCTGAAGACCAAAAAATGCGTCACCCCCAGCGGCCCGGCCACGGCCACGAAATCCTTCATCGAGTTTTTCTTCCGGACCTGCAGCGGGGGTAGGGGCGAGCCCCTGAGATCTCCTGCACCAAACCGGGCCCCGAAAGGCTCCCGGTGAGCCCGGTAACCGGGCAGGATCCCCCGTCCCCGTGCGCTCACCTTGAGGGCCCGGGCGGTGTAAGGCTCCATCACCCTGCGCACGTCCAGGATCAGCTGGCGCACGTTCTTGCCCACGCGGCCGCGGTGGAAGACGAAG
Organism: Cygnus atratus; assembly: GCF_013377495.2. Lineage (NCBI taxonomy): Eukaryota > Metazoa > Chordata > Aves > Anseriformes > Anatidae > Cygnus > Cygnus atratus. Next base: position 419,349 of record NC_066391.1, on the reverse strand, counting down.
GAGTGGGGGACGGTGCCGAAATCCTGCTGCGCCTGCTGCAGAGCCGCCGCCCGCTCCTTCTTCTGGTTCTTGGTCTGCGGAGGCACCGGTCAGGACCGGGAACGGCCCGGCAACGGGGGCGCAGCCCTCCCCGGGACCCCCAATCCCTGCTGTGCCCCCCCCCGGAAGGACGGAGCCCCGGTTCCGGGGATGCTCAGGGGGTGCTGTGCTCCGGGGGCTGCCCAGCTCCGGGTTCCCCGTTCCCTGAGGCACGGTCCTGCCCTTTCCCCCTTTCATGAAGCCCATTCCTGGCCCGTTCCCCGAGGCCAGGTCCCAGCCCCTTCCCCGGTTCCGTGCCCCAGTCCCCTCGTTCTGGCCCCTTCCCCGTTCCCCAGCCCGTTCCCGGTCCCTGAAGCCCGTTCCCGGTCCCTTCCCTTGTCCCATGACCCCCAAGACCCGGTCCTGGCCCTTTCCCCGCCCCCCTTCAGCCCATTCCAACCCTTCCCCAGTCCCTGAAGCTGGGTCCCGGTCCCTTCCCCGGTCCTGCTCCCAGTCCCTTCGCCGGTTCCACGGCGCCCGAAGGCCGGTCCCGGTCCCTTCCCCGGTCCCCACATCCCATTCCCAGCCCCTTCCCCGGTTCTGTGGTCTCCGAAGCCGGGTCCTGGCCCCCTCCCTGGTCCCGGTCCCCTCCCTGGTCCCGGTCCCTTTCCCGGCTCCCCAAGGCCCGTTCCCGGCCCCTTCCCCGGTTCCCCAGTCCCCGGGGCCGGCTCCCGGTTCCTTCCCCGGTTCCCCGAGGCCCGATCCCTTCCCCGATCCTGGTCCCAGCCCCTCCCCGCTCCCCGAGGCCCGTTCCCGGCCCCTTCCCCGGTTCCCCGAGGCCCAGCCCCGACCCCCCCCGGTTCCTCGGTCCCAGCGACTCCCCGAGGCCTGGTCCCGGTCCCGGCTCCGGTTGTCCGGCCCCATCCCCGGTCCCCCAGGCCCAGTGACTCCCCGAAGCCCGGTCCCGGTCCCGTCCCCCCCCCGGACCTTGCTGGGCCGCCCCATCTCCCCGCCGCCGCCGCCACCATGCGGCCGCCGCCACTTCCGGTGCCCACCCCGCAGCGCTCCCCCGTTGCGTCACTTCCGGCCGGTCCGCCGTCCGACGCGCCCCCGCGCCGGCGCCTCGCGTTCCGCCCGCTGTTGCCATGGTTACGCGGCCCCCCCCAGAACCCCCCCAAGCCCCCCCCCGGAGGCCTCCGAGGTCCGGGGGCACCGGGGGGGGCCTCAGCCGGCCCCGTCCGGCCCCGCCGCCACCCCCGGCCCGGCCCCGAGCCCCCCGTGTCGCTGCCGGTGTGAAGCTCAGTGCAGAGGGGGGCGAAGTCACAGCTTTAATGGAGTCCCCCCCCCCGCGGCCCCGAAACCCCTCGGGGCTCCACAACGTCCTCAGAGCCCCCCCAGGGCTCCGCAATACCCCCAGAGCCCCCAACATCCTCAGAACCCTCTCCTCAGAGCCCCCCGAAGCACCCCCAGGGCTCCCCAACACTCCCAGAGCCCGCCCCCAGGGCCCCCCAACATCCTCAGACCCCCCCTCAGGGCTCCCCAAACCCACAAAGTCCCCCTCAGGGCTCCTCAAAACCCTCACAACCACCCCCCCAGACCTCCCCCTGACACTACTCCAAACACCCCAAAACCCCCAGAGTCCCCCCAGGGCTCCCCAACACCCCCAGAACCCCCCCCTCCCAAGGCTCCTGAACATCCTCAGAGCCCCTGTCAGGGCTCCCCAACACCCCCAGAGCCCCCCCAGGGCTCCCTAACATCCTCAGACCCCCCCTCATGGCTCCCCAACCCCTCCAAAACTCCCTCAGAACTCCCCAAAACCCCTCCAGAGCCCCTTCAGGGCCCCCCCAACCCCCCCCCTCCCCCCGAGCCCCCTCAGACCTCCTCCTGGCACTACCCCAAACACCCAACACCCCCAGAGCCCCCTCAGGGCTATCCAACCCCCACCCCCTCCCCATTCTCCCTCAGGGCTCCGCAACACCCCTAAAACCCCCCAAAGCCCCCCCCCAAGAAAAAACAGAGACCCCCCAGGGTCCTCCTAGGGCTCCCTGAACCTCCTAAAGCCCCTCAGAGCTGCCCCCAAAACACCCTCAAACCCACAGAAATGCCCCAATGCACCCAAATACCTCCAGGTCCCCCTCCCCTCACTCCCCCTAACCCTTCGAGCCCCCCCCAAATCTCCCCCCACCGGTCCCCAAGCCCCTTCCCCAGCTCCTCGCTGCCCCCCGAGCCTCCCCGACCTCCTCCCCACACCTCAGGGTGCCCAGCCCCGCAGGACCCCCATCCCTCTACCGTCCATTTGTCCCGCTGCCCGCAGCCGAGGTGCTCAGGGCAGCGCCCCCACCACGTCCCCAACCCCATCCCCGCAAAGGGGGGGGGGGGGGCCGCCGTTGGACCGAGACCCCCATCCCCCCACCACCACCCCCTCCCTCCCAGCCCTTCCCCAGCAAGACGCCGCCGCGCTCAGAGCGGGGCGATCCTGCGACGGAAGCAGCCGCAGGTGAGGCACCGCAGCGCCGCCATGCTGAGGTGGAAGAGGGTCCCGTAGTGGAAGAGGAGGCGGTGGTAGGTGCGCACCGACAGGTCCCCCGAGGGGTCGGCGTACTTGAGGGCCACCAGCGGCGTGTAGAGGCCGTTGGTCTGCGTGCGGAACGCCGGGCGCTGCGCCCCGATGACGCTCGCGATGGCCTGCGGACGGAGCCGGCTGAGCCTCGGGGGCGGCGGGGGGGTCTCGAAGGCACGGCCCCGTGTCGTCGTCCCCCCCCCCCCACCATTATCCCCGCCTCGCACCTTGGCCACGGCCGCCGGGCTCTGCCCCAGCGTGGTGAAGATCTCGTGCGAGGCCGGCAGGTAGACGTCCTTGAAGTAGCGCACCGTGGCCTCGTCGGCGCCGGGGAACTCGGATCGCGACACCTCCTCCATCAGCTTCAGCTCGAAGTCCGTGTTGACGGGGCCCGGCTCCACCATGGAGACGCTGCGGGGCCGCGGGGAGCTCAGGGGGGGCTCTGCGGGGTCCCCCCCCATCCCCCCCGCACGCCCCCTCGTGCTCACAAGACGTTGAACTGCAGCAGCTGCACGGCCAAGCTCTCGCAAAACCCCTCCACGGCGAACTTGGAGGCGGCGTAGACGTCGTTGAAGACGATCCCTGAGGGAAGAGAGGGGCTGGGGTGGGCGAGGCCCCCCCCCCTAAAACCACCGTTCCCCCCTCTTCGAGGCCTCACCCTGCAGCCCCATGACGCTGCTGACCACCACGATGTGGCCGCTCCGGCGCCGCTTCATATCGGGCAGGACGGCCTTGACCATCCTCACCGCCCCGAAGAAGTTGGTCTCGAAGACGCGCTTCATCTCCTCCACGCTGATGCTCTCCACGGGGCCCACGTGCCCCACGCCGGCGTTGTTCACTGCGGCGTCACAGGGTGGGGGGGGGGGGTCTCAGAGCCCTCCCCCCCCCCCCCCGGCCCCGCTTCCCCGTGCCCCCCGGCCCCGCCGCGCTCACCCAGCACGTCCACCCGTCCCCCGGGGATGCTGCTCAGGCACTCGGCCACCGAGGTGTCGCTGCAGACGTCGAGGCGCTGGATGCTCAGCGTCTTGCCCAGCGCCGGCCCCGCCGCCTCCTCCAGCTTCTCCTTCTTCCGCAGGTCCCGCATGGTGGCGATGACTGCGGGGAGCCCCGTTACAGGGCCGAGGGTTGGAGAGCGAAACCCGGGCGGCCTTTCTCCCTAAGCTGCTTTGGTAACACGGCCTTTAATCCTCCCCCCGGGGACTAATCCCCACCGTGGGGTCGGCGACGGGGCTCACGAGGCGAGGGGACGCAGCAAGCAGGCGGCAGGGGGCCGAGGACAGGGTGCGGGGACCACGCGTGGGTCCGCTCGGGTGCTGCGAACACCGGCCCCAAGCGTGGTGTGCGCCGCAGGTGCTGTCCCCGTCCCCATCCCCACGTCCTCGCGTCCCCAGGCAGGTGGGGGACACCTCGGTGAAGGGGGCTGCGCGCTGGGGCATTAAATTTTGAGGGGGCTACGGGGAGGAAGAAGCCCCAAGGGTGCCCTGCTGGGGGTGAGCGCAGCTGGGAGGGACCCCAAACCCTTCACCCTCCCGACCCCAAAGGATTTCCAGGGCCATGGGTCCCCCTCCTCACCCTGGAAGCGGCGCTGGGGGTCCTGCGCCAGCCGCACGGCCACGGCCAGGCCGATGCCGGAGGAGCAGCCGGTGACGAGGACGGTGCGGGGCGCGGGGCCGGCCATGGCTGCACTGGCCTCGAGTCCAAAGGCTCTTATGAGATCAGGACCCGGCGTCACGTGGCGGCGGGATCAGCCGCCCCGAGCCCATAGCGGGGTCCCACCACCCGCGGCCCCCGTCCCCTGCCCAGCAGCCCCCCCCCCCCCCCCGCCCCCCCGAAAAACCCCCAAACGGGGCACGCGTCGCTGCGGCCCTATAGCGAGGCGCCCACGCTGCGCCCCGCGGCGCTGGTGGGGGGAACCCCGCAGCCCCCCCGAGCGGTTTAGGGGCGCTGCGAGAAGGTGCCCACGGGGTTGGGGAGGGGGCTGCGGTGCCGTGTGGGGCTGGGGGCTCGGCTGCGGGGACAGGGGGCGTCCGGGGGGGCCCTGTTACTGCAGAGACCGCGGTAAATATTTGCCAGGAAATGGGAAAACGGGTCAGCGGGGCCGAGGCGCCGTGACTCAGGCGATGAGGCAATGGGGTGGCTGCGGCCAGCCGGGCCCCGGGGGCCAGCACGGGCGAGCGGCAGCTGCGGTGTGGGGCTGGGCGCCCCCAAATCCCCCCCCCCCTTTAACCCCCCCCCGGGCTTTGTCATGGGGCTGGGAGTACCGGGGTGGGGGGGGCTGTGCCCCCCAAAACCTGCTGTCTTTGCTGTGGGGCTGGCAGTGGGGTTTTGGGGCTGTGTGTTCCCAATCCTGTTGTCCTCGCTGAGGGGCTGGAAGTGGGTGGGGGTCTTGCACCCCTAAACCTGGGCGTTTTTTGGGGGGGGGGCGTGCACCCCCAAACCTGGCTGTGGGGGGTGTCTTGCACCCCCAAACCTGCCCTTTTGTGGGGTTTTTTTTGAACCCCTAAACCTGCCCGTGCGGTCAGAAGTAGGATGGGGGGCTCTGCACCCCCAAACCTGGCAGGGAGGAAGGGGGTGCACCCCTAAACCTGCCTGTGGGGGGGGGTCTTGCACCCCCAAATCTGCCCCTGGGGGGGTCCTGCACCCCCAAATCCGCCCGGGAGGGGGCAGTGCACCCCCAAACCTCCTCATGTGGGGTTTTGTGTGCCCCAAGCCTGCCCGTGGGGCTGGGAGTGGGGTGGGGGCCGTGCTCCTGTAAACCTGCCTGTGGGGGGGGGTCTTGCACCCCAAAATCTGCCCGGGGGGGTCCTGCACCCCCAAATCTGCCCGGGAGGGGGCAGTGCACCCCCAAACCTCCTCATGTGGGGTTTTGCGTGCCCCAAACCCGCCCGTGGGGCTGGGAGTGGGGTGGGGGCCGTGCTCCTGTAAACCTGCCTGTGGGGGGGGGTCTTGCACCCCAAAATCTGCCCGGGGGGGGTCCTGCACCCCCAAATCCGCCCGGGAGGGGGCAGTGCACCCCCAAACCTCCTCATGTGGGGTTTTGCGTGCCCCAAACCCGCCCGTGGGGCTGGGAGTGGGGTGGGGGCCGTGCTCCTGTAAACCTGCCTGTGGGGGGGGTCTTGCACCCCCAAATCTGCCCGGGGGGGGTCCTGCACCCCCAAATCTGCCCCGGGGGGGGGGTCCTGCACCCCAAAACCTACCCATGGGGGGTAGTCCTGCACCCTCAAACCTCATATGGGGTTTTGCGTGCCCCAAACCTGCCCCTGGGGCAGGGAATGGGGTGGGGGCCGTGCTCCTCTAAACCTGCCTGGGGGGGGGGATCTTGCACCCCCAAATCTGTCCCTGGGGGGGGACCTGCACCCCCAAACCTACCCATGGGGGGGGCAGTCGTGCACCCCCAAACCTCCTCATGTGGGGTTTTGCGTGCCCCAAACCTGCCCGTAGCATCTCGCACCCCCAGCCCCGTTTTTGGGGCCGTGCTCCCGGACCGGGGAAGGGGGGGGGGGGGGAGGGTGTTAAATTAACCGGGGGGGGGGAGGGGGGGCTCCGCCCGGGGGCCGGGCCGGGCTGGAGGCGGGGGCGCTGGGCGGGCCGGGGTTCCCCCCGCCCCGCTGGGCTCGGCACGGCGGCGGCAGGGCCGAGCTGTGAGCTCCGGTACCGGGGGCATGGAGCCCCCCCCGCGCCCCGCCGCCCTCCTCGCCCTCCTCGCCCTGCTGCCCGCGGCCACCGCAGGTACCGCACGGCGCGGGGGGGGGGAGGGAAGCCCGGGGGTGGGGGGAGGTTTTTTGGGGGGGGGGGGGTTCCCCACTCCCACGCGTGTCCCCTGTTCCGCACCCCCCCCTCCTCCTCCCGTGGTCACGCGTGGGTGCCCCCCCCTTGGGGTTTGGGGGGGGGGTCCCGGTGCCTTCAGCACCACGGACAGGGGTGGGGGGGTGTGGGGGGGGAGTGTCCCCCGGGGGGGGGGGGGCAAGCACCCATTTTTGGGGGGCACCCGCCGGGAGGTGGCTGCGGGGGTCCCCCTGGGCTGGGCGAGGGAGCAGTGAGTGTGGGGGGGGGGGCCACTGCGTGGGGGTCGTGCCCCCAGGGTTAAGGGTGCCCCCCCCCTCTCCCCCCCCCAATTATGGGGTGCCCCCCACCCTGGTTAAGGCTCCCCCCCCGCAAGCCCAAGGGACCTGGTGTCCCCAGAGACCCCCGTGTCCCTTCCACGGTGCGTGGTTTGGGGCAGGTGGGACACGAAGCCGGGTCACTCGGGGGGCTGTTGGGGCGGGGGGGGGGGGGGGGGGTGTGCATTTTGGGGAGCCCCCCAGGGTGTGAATAACGGGGATTAACCTTCGGCTTTCCCACGCCCGCACCCCAAAACACCCAGGCCAGGCATCCGTGGGGCCGGGCCGGTACAGCCGCTGCGGGGCCACCCACGACTGCTGTGCCGGGAAAGGGGTGGTGGTGGTGTTTGGTGGTGGTGGTGGGGGGGGGGGGGGTCCCGGCCTGTTGGGGGGGTCCCGGCACGCCACGAACCCTCCCCGGGGAGCACGGGCAGGAAACCGGACCCATGTGCCGGGGTCAGGAGGGCCTGAGATTCGGCACGGCCGCGGCGGGGTCAGCCCGTTCCCAGCCCCGGCCGTGTCCCCGCTGTCACTTAGGGTGTCCCAGATGGGCTGAGGTGGGGGGGGGCACAGAGTGGGGAGCCCCAGGAGGAATTATCCCCCCCCACACCCCTCCTGCACCCGATTCCCCCTCCCCAGCTTGCCCGGACAGGCTTCTCCGTGCATCTGCCGCCCGGGGCGGGGGGCCCGGTGCTGTCTGATGTGGATGCATTCAGCCCCCACCCCAAATCCCACGTCCCCCCCCCCACCCCCCCACCCCACACACACACACACCTGGCCGTGCCGGGATTAACCCTCAGCACGCCCGGCTCCTGCTTCCTCCCCTCGTCGCCCAGCCAAGCGGGGCGCTCACGGGGTGGGGGGGTGGGGTGGAGAGGAAAAGGGGGGGGGGGTCTCCCGCCCCTTGGGGTGCTCCCGTGCCGCGGGGGCGGAGGAATGCGCCGGAGGAATCTGGCGGCCGCGGACCGGACCTTGGGCCCACACAGCTGCCTGGCACCGGCCCCGCTTTGGCAGGACGCAGGCAGGGGGATGGGGACGCGGCGGAGGTCCCCGGCTAAAAGCACCGATGGGGGGTTTTCCGGGGGGGGGGGGGTGGTCCCGAAAACCCTCAGGGGGGGGGTCTCTTCTCGCCCCGCAGCCGTGCCCGTGGACGTGCTGCAGACGCTGGGCATGAAGGACGGCCGGGACGGCGTCGCCGTCACCGCCGGGATCTGCACGCAGCGCCCCGGCACCGAGGACCCCGACTTCGCCTTCCGCGTGGACAACCGCACGCAGCTCAGCGCGCCCACCAGGCAGCTCTTCCCCGGTACGACCCTTTTTGGGGGCGCTCCGGGGGCAGCGAGCATCCCTAGGGCTTGGGTTGAACGCACCCCCCCCCCATCCCCCCCCCCCCCCCCCACACACACACACCCCGGTTCCTCCCCTGCTGCAGATTCCTCCTTCCCCGTGGATTTCTCCATCCTGGCCACGGTGCGTGCCCGGCGCGGCGGCCAAGCCTTCCTGCTCTCCATCTACGACGAGCGCGGCGTGCAGCAGCTGGGGGTGGAGGTCGGGCGCTCGCCCGTTTTCCTCTACGAGGACCAGGACGGGCACCCGGCCCCCGAACGCTACCCCGTCTTCCGCAAGGTGAACCTGGCCGACGGCAGGTGAGCGTCAGAGCCGCTGGGGGGGGGGGGGGGGGGGGGGGATGGGGCCGGATCCTGCCCCTTTCTCCCCAACCCAGCCCCGTCTCCGCAGGTGGCACCGCGTGGCGCTGGCCGTGGAGGGCACCAACGTGTCCCTGCTGGTGGACTGCCACCTCCTCGCCACGCTGCCGCTGGAGCGAGGACCCCGGCCCGTCGTCAGCACCGAGGGGGTGACGCTTTTCGGGGCGCGCCTGCTGGATGAGGAGGTGTTCGAGGTGAGTCCCCTCCCTCCCCCCCGCCAGAAAATCCCCGTGCCATCGTCCCAGCTGTCACGGCAGCGGGGTGCAGGAAAATGGGGGGACCTGGGAGCTGCGGTCGCTTCTGCTGGGGGCTGCTCCCTGTCCCCGTTCCCCTCCTTGCATTCCTGCCTGCTGCAAATGTCAGGGGCCACGGGCAAAGAGGACGCTTTGAGGCAGCGAGGCGACTGGAGCTGGTCCCCCCCCCCCTGCTTATTTTTCCCCCCAGGGAGCAGACAAGGGTGCCTTTGTCTGCTTGCCCCCCCCTGTGCCTGCAGACAGGGCCAAGGGGGTGTCCGTGCTGGCTGTCCCGAGCTGTCCAGGGACAGGGCACGCATCCGGGGCGTCCTGGGAGGGGGAATAAAAAAAAAAAAAAAAAAAAAAGAACAACCCCCCCCACACACTTCCACCCCCTTCACCCTCTCCTTCGCCGCAGGGCGACATCCAGCAGCTGCTGATCGTGCCGGACCCCGCGGCCGCCCACTCCTACTGCCAGCTCTACATGCCAGCCTGCGACCAGCCCCTGCTCTACCCGCTCCTGGCCCCCTTCCCGGAGGAGGTAGGCACCCAACCAGGGACGGCGAAAGGTCGGGGGGGGACTCTCGGGAGTTCCCCTCCTGCCGATGCCCCCCGATGCCCACGTTTTTCTCTGCGCTGCCCCTTGCAGAGCGGCCCGGAGCCCAGCGCCGCCCCGCGTAGGAAGGGCAAGAAGGGCAAGGGGAAAGGCAAGCGCAAGGGGAAAGGCAAGAAGAGGAGGAACAAGGAGCTGCAGGAGCAGCACGAGGCCTCCGAGCCCTCTGCCGTGGCCAACCAGGTAGCGAGGGTGACCAACCCGGGGGAGCAGCCGAGCCCCGAATCTGGTTTAAATACGGAGCAGCGTGCGTGGCCTGAGGGACCTGGATGCGTCTCTGAGCTGGCAGTGCCTTGGCACGGTGCTCGCGCCGTGCTGCACGCAGCCCTTTGCATCCAGAGCAGCTTCCCCGCCTCGTCTTTGTGCAATTCGGGGCAAAACGGGCCGGCTCCGGCAGCGCTGGCCCCGGCGGAGCCAGACCTTTGGGTCTGTTGGACGTGATGTTGGCAGGGTGCTGGCCACGCCGGCTCCTCCCCGCGCCTGCAAGGACGCCGATCCCGATTGCACCTGGGGCTGAGCCGTCCCCACGGCTCCTGGCCTCGTCCCAGGACCCGCTGGGGGTCCCCTGGGGGCAGCCTCCTCTTCGCCTTCGTCCTCCCTTGGCTCTGGAAGTGGGTCAGGGCTGCAGCTGGAGGCCGTACGCTGGCCAAGGGCCGTGGTCCCTCCTGCCGATGACTCAGCCTTGGCCGGGAGGGAGAGCCCCGGCGAGGGGTGGCCGTGCTCCAGGTGCTGCTCCGAGCCAGGGGCTGCGCGGCCCCGACGTGCAGGGGAACGGCAGCCCCGGCTGCCCAGCCCTGCCTCGCCTTCCCCTGGGTGCCGCGTCCTCCCCAACGGCTCCGGCGTCCAAAAGCTGGGCTGCGGCAGGGTGGGGACACCCCAAAATCACGGCGTCGCTGCGGGACCACGTGGGGGTCGCGGGCCAGCGCCTCCCTCTGCTGTAGTGCCGAGATCCTCACCCCCTGCCCTTTCCGCATCGCCCAAGGCCAGCACGCCCACGCCGCCGCCGCCGTCTGTGGAGGACAGCTCCCCGCTGCCGGTCACCTCCAGCCTGGCCACCACTGTGAGCGTCGCCCTGAACCGCACCGACCCCTTCGAGGTACCGCCGAGGCTGGGAGCAGCAGCGGGCAGGGGCTCCCCAACGTCTGTGCATCCCCAGCATCTCCCCCTGTCCCTCAGGACGCTGGCGAGGAGCTCGTGCTGGAATCCGGGGAGGACGGAGCCGCTGGGGCTGCCAGCGCCGAGCTGCCAGGCTACGAGGACTACTACGACGGGGACCCTGCGAGCCCGGAGCGGTTCGGCCCCGCCGAGCGGGAGGAGACGGTGATCCGGGCTCCCCAGGTAACGCTGGGGACGAGGACCGGGACCCCCTCCAGCCACGGCCGGACGAGCTGGGGCCACGGTATGGGGTCCGGGGGCCGTGCAGGCAGTTCGGAGCTCTGCCCCGAGCTCGCGGCCGCGTCCCCTCACCGCGGCGCTGCGCTGCGTCCCGCAGGAGCCCAGCCTGAAGGGGGACAAGGGCGAGCCGGCTGTCGTGGAGCCGGTGAGTGGGGTACGGCCGCTTGGGGACACGTGGCGCCCTGCTGCAAGTCACCTTTGGCTGGTGGCTTGCAGGACAGGGCGCAGGGACGCGCCGTGCTCACTCCCTTCTCTTTTAGGATCGGCGATTTGAGGGGCCGCCGGGACCCCCGGGCCCTGCGGTAAGGAGCAGGGGGCGCTGCAGCGGGGAGGGCTTGCAGAGGCCCAAGCATTAACACGCCTCCGTGTCCTCCGCAGGGGGAAACGGGACCCCTGGGACCACCGGGGCTCCCAGGGCTGCCCGGGGACCCCGGAGAGCAGGTATGGAGCAGACGGGGAGGGAGAGCTGCCCCGCACCGGGGCCGGCTGTGGGGCCGCAGGCGTCTCGGCGGCCGTGCCGCTGCATGCCGGGGCGTGCGGGGCGGTGGAGCTGCAGGCCCTGACCTGACAGCCCGGCTTCTGCTGGCGTGATGGTGATGAGCACCCCCCCCCCTTCCCCCCCTGACAGGGCCCCGCGGGACGGCCGGGGCTGCCAGGAGCCGACGGGATCCGCGGCCCGGCCGGGACCACGATCATGCTGCCGGTAGGTGCTGGGGCGGCGCAGGGACGTGGGGCTGGGGGCAGGTGGCTCCCCGCTGCCCTCACTCCGCTCCTCTCCCAGTTCCAGTTTGGCGGAGACTCCCTCAAGGGCCCCACCGTCTCCTTCCAAGAAGCCCAAGCCCAGGCGATCCTGCAGCAGGCAAAGGTGAGGACCCCCGCGCCCACCCCAGCGGCTCAGCCTCCCCGCTCCCGCCTCACCCCTCTCCTCCTTTCTCTCCCCAGCTTGCCATGAAGGGCCCCCCCGGCCCCATGGGGCTCACCGGCCGGCCGGGTCCGCTGGTGAGTGCTGCTGGCATGGGGGCTGCTGCGGGGCTCCCCGGGGTGCCCACCCCACCAAGACACCTCGCACCAGGGTTTTTGGGCACCTCAGCAGACCCTCATGGCGGGGGCTCCACGCTCTCCTGTTTTTCTAGGGTCTGCCCGGACACCCGGGCCTTAAAGGGGACGCAGGGGACATGGGGCCGCGGGTGAGTCTGGTAAGGTTTGGGTCCAGGGGTCGTTGGAAGCCTTCCTCTCCTCTGACACCTCTCCTTCTTCTCCATCAGGGTCCCCGGGGACTGCAGGGACCACCGGGACCACCGGGGAAGCTGGGCAGACGGGTAAGCGCTGTGGGTTTTAATTTCAGCCCCCCCCAAAACGCCTTGCCCTGCTGTCACGTGCAGCCAAAGGTGCCACCAACTGCCCCTCGCCCCAGGGGGCATGGAGCCTTTCGCCCCTTCCTTACCCCCTCGCTTCCTCTTGCAGGGTCGCGCTGGAGCAGACGGTGCCAGGGGTCTCCCGGGGGACACCGGACCCAAGGTGCTTGGGGTGCCAGGACGCCCACGTCCCCTTTGCTGACGGGGGCGGGGACGTGGCCTCATCCTGCCCCTTGCGCCCCGCAGGGTGACCGGGGCTTCGATGGCTTGCCGGGGCTGCCGGGGGAGAAGGGCCACAGGGTAAGCGCCGCCGCGCCACGTCCCCTCCTGCCACCGCCCGTCCCGTTGTCCCCTCACCTCCTCTGTCCCGTAGGGTGACGTGGGGAAGCCAGGACCAGCGGGCACCCCCGGGGAGAAAGGCGCCAGGGTGAGGAGCGTGGGGAGAGCTGGGGAAGGATCAGGCCCCGGTGGTGTGGGCAGGACGCGCTCAGCTCCTCTCTGTCCCTTCCAGGGCTCGGATGGCTTGCCAGGACCGCGGGGGCAACCGGGGGAACCCGTGAGTATCCGTGGGGGGCCTGGCCTCGGTTCTCCCCCAGCCCCAGGAGCTGGGGGGGGGGCACGAAGAGCCAGGACACCCACGCATGGGGGGCTTCGGCCCATGGGATTCCTCCCCGCAGCTTTTTGGAGGGGAGATTTGGGCTCCTGACACAAATATAGGGCCCGCTGCTATAACACCTCTGTCCTTGGCCCTAGGGCATGCGAGGGCTCATCGGCTCCCGTGGCTCCCCCGGCCCCCCGGGACCACCGGTAAGGGGCAGTGTCCTCTGTCCGTCTGTCCGTCTGTCCCTACCTTGTGCCGAGGGGCTTTTTCTGCGGCGTCGCCTTTGGGTGCAGCGCCCCTGAGGCTCCCTCCTTCCCCTGCAGGGTGCCAGCGGCATCGACGGCGCGCCGGGACCCAAGGGCAACGTGGTGGGTGTCAGCGGGGGGAGGGGGGGGGCCCTGCTGGGAGCCCCCACCCCGAATTAACTGGCAAGAGGCTGGGATGCCCCAAGGGAGGGGAGGCACGGGAGGGCGCCTGCAGGTTTTGGGCTGTGCTGATGGATTTCCTCTGCGCCCCCCCCCCCCAGGGAATCCAAGGGGAGCCGGGCCCCCCGGGACAGCAAGGAAACCCCGGTCCGCAGGTACGTGGCTGTGATGGGGGGGCAGTGGGGTGTCCCCGTGGGGGTGGGGGTCCCTTCTCAGCACCCCACTGTTCTCTCGCAGGGTCTGCCCGGCCCCCAGGGCCCCGTCGGGCTGCCAGGGGACAAGGTGAGTCTGGAGCCAGCATGGATGAGGGGTGGGGCCCCAGCTGAGGTCCCACCGCGTCCCCCACACGTCCTCCTCTCGCCCAGGGCCCGCCGGGGAAGCCGGGAATCCAAGGGGTGGCTGGGGCCGACGGGCCCCCGGTGAGTACCGGCGGGGGGATTTGGGGTCGCGCTGGTCCCCAGCACCGCGGGGACAACGGGGACGGAGTCACCTCCCCGGCTTGGGGCTCATTTTTGGGGCGTCCCCGCAGGGTCACCCTGGCCGAGAAGGGCCGGCCGGAGAGAAGGGCCTCCAGGTAAGGGGACGGTCCCCAACCCCGTGTCCCAGGCACGGCCATGGGGTCTCGTCTGTTTTTTTTTGCTGATGCTCAGTCTGTCCCCAGGGTCCTGTGGGTGCCCCAGGTCCTGTCGGCTATCCAGGACCCCGTGGGGTGAAGGTAAGCCCACATCCCCCTCCACCACGCGCTGCGTGGCCGTGCAGAGGCACGATGCAGGGGCCAGGGGGTGTCCCCCAGGCTGGGGTCCTCCTTCCGACCCCTTTTTGTCTCTGCAGGGAGCTTTTGGGGTGCGGGGCCTGAAGGGCAGCAAAGGGGAGAAGGTAAGGGGTGCGGTGGCGAGGGGACAGCAGGGGATGGGGGTCTTTGTCCCGTGGTAGCCCCTGGTTTTGGGGGGCACTCGTCCCTGCCCTGTGATAGCCCTGGGGTTGGGGGATCAGGGCTGCAGCTGGAGGCAGCCCCTCTGCATTGAGATTCGGGGCTCAGCCCCACACTGCGGCCCCATCCGCAGCCCCAGCCCCCCCAAAACGTGCTGCTCCCTTCAGGGTGAAGATGGATTCCCTGGCTTCAAGGGGGACATGGGTCCCAAAGGCGACAGGGTAAGCGGGGTGCTGCGGGGGGGGGGGGGGGGGTGGTTTCTCCTCCTCAGGGCTGCATGGGGAAGCCCCACGGGGCTGCAGGATTTGGGATCATACGGGGAGGGATGGAGCCAGGGGGAGACAACTCGGGGGGGGGGCAGTCGGGGACCTGGCAGCAGCCCCGTCCCGCTGGCAGCGTGCTCCCTGCACCTTTGCCTTGCCTTCAGGGCGACCAAGGCTCGCTGGGTCCCCGCGGCGAGGACGGCCCCGAGGGGCTGAAGGGACAGACGGGTCCCGTGGGGGAGCCGGGTGCTGCTGGCCCTGCGGGCGAGAAGGTGAGCACCGGCCCCGTGTCCCTGTCCCCATGTCCCCACACCCCCGTCCCCGTGTCCCCACGCCCCCCGTAGCCCACGGCTCAGCTCTGCTCTCTCCTTTGCAGGGCAAGCTGGGGGTGCCGGGCCTCCCAGGCTACCCCGGGCGCCAGGGCCCCAAGGTGAGTAAGGGGGGGTGGCATTTGGGGTGTCCCCAGGTGCCCCGGGTTGTGACCTGTGCTCTCTGTCCTTAGGGATCCGCTGGCTTCCCAGGTCCCGTGGGGCTGGCAGGAGAGAAAGGCAAGAGGGTGAGTCCCCTACATCACGCCAGACGGCCCCGCTGGGACGTTCCCCGTCCCCCACGTCCTTCTGGGCCACCCCCTCGTGGCCACGCACGCCCTGCCCCCCCGGGGAGGCTCGGGGGGGCCACCCCATGCGCTGCCGTCCCCCCCAACCTCGTCTCTCCCCACAGGGCAAGGCTGGCCAGGTCGGGCAGACGGGACAGCGAGGGCCCCCGGTGAGCGGCCGCAGCCCCGGCCCCGAGCTGGGGGTGATGGGGCTCACCCCGGGTGCCGTGATGGGGATCACCCTGGGTGCTGTCGGGAAGCCCAGTGGGGCCGCTTGTACCCCACAGGGACCATCACGGGGCCGGTTATATCCCACAGTGACCATTGTGGGGCTGGTTGTATCCCACAGTGACCATCATGGTGTCCGTTGTATCCCACAGTGACCATCGTGGGGCTGGTTTTGTCCCACAGTGACCATCGTGGGGCTGGTTATATCCCACAGTGACCATTGTGGGGATGGTTGTATCCCACAGTGACCATCGTGGGGCTGGTTTTGTCCCACAGTGACCATCGTGGGGCTGGTTATATCCCACAGTGACCATTGTGGGGATGGTTGTATCCCACAGTGACCATCGTGGGGTCGGTTATATCCCACAGTGACCATCGTGGGGATGGTTTTATCCCACAGTGACCATCACGGGGCCAGTTGTACCCCACAGTGACCATCATGGGGCCGGCTGTACCCCACAGAAACCACCCCAGGACTGATTGTATCCTACAGCAGCCATCCCTGGGCCAGTTATACCCCGTGACAACCATCCCAAGGCCGGTTGTAGCCCACGGCATCCATCCTGGGGCCATCCTTAGGTCCTGCCCTACCCCACAGCCGCATGCCCTGGGTCCCACCTGCGTCCCATGGCAATTAGGATCGTCGGGGGGGGCTCTCATTTCCCACAGCAGCCAGCCTCAAACTTCCATCTGCGTCCTACGGGAGCCGCCCTGGGGACAGCCGTGTGCCATCCCCCTCCTGTCCCCTGTCCCCTGCCCCGCTCCCAGCCCCACGGCTCCTCACGCTGCTCTTTGCCTCCCCACAGGGCCTGCCGGGGGAGCGAGGGCTGCCCGGCCCCACAGGGACACCCGGCCCAAAGGTTGGTGGGAGCCTGGTTTCGGGGTCCTCCTTGTCCCCGCTGTCCCCCCAGCTGCCACCCTCAGCCTGCTTCTGTCTTCCCCAGGGAGATCCTGGCCACGACGGGGCCCCCGGCGTGGTGGGAGAGAAGGTAAAGACGGGGCGGGCGGTGCACAGCCACGGGGTGCACCCCTGCAAAGGCACCCCGGGAAGGAACGGGGCCGAGCGCGGGGGTAACGGGGCACCAGGCTTGGGGAGGGCACCGCAGAGCCGTGGCGGAAGCTCCAGTGCCGCCGCCGCCGTTTTCCCTTCTTCCCACAGGGCCCTCAAGGTCCGCAGGGTCCCCACGGCTTCCCGGGCACCAAAGGGCCCCCTGTAAGTGGGGGGCAGCGTGGGGAGAGGAGAGGGGTTGGCGTGTCCCTTGTCCTCCCCCCCACAACCCCCTGCTCCCGTCTAGGGCCCTGCCGGGAAGGATGGCTTGCCGGGACACCCGGGGCAGCGTGGCGAGCCGGTGAGACCCCCCCGCACCCCCTGCCCCCGTAGGGGACAGCTGGCCAAACCCAGCGTTAACCCCTCTCCTTTCTCCTCCGCAGGGATTTCACGGCAAAACCGGCCCCCCCGGCCCCACGGGGGTGGTGGGACCTCAGGTGAGGGGGGCAAATCAGCAGAGCTTTGTGCGGGAGCGAGCCCGGAGGGATGGGGAGACACCCACTCCCCCCCCCCAGAAAAAAAAAAAAAAGCTCACCCTGCTTTCTGCCCGCAGGGTAAATTGGGTGAAACGGGGCCGGTGGGCGAGAGGGGGCACCCAGGCCCTCCTGGCCCCCCCGGGGAGCAGGGTCTGCCTGGGGCTGCTGGCCGAGAAGGAGCCAAGGTAGGAGCGGGGCCGGGGGTCCGCACGCCCACCCCCTCTGTGAGCTCCGGGGTGGGGGGGGGGGGGCTCGAAGGCTCTCCCCCGGCTCTCTGGGGACAGAGCAAAGCCCTCTGCTCCTCCTGTCCCCCTCGCAGGGAGACCCCGGCCCGGCTGGCGTCGCTGGTAAGAGCGGCCCCCTGGGCGTCCACGGCTTTCCAGGCACGCGGGGGGCACCCGGAGAGACGGTGAGTGCTGCCCCAGGCGCGGGCACAGCCCGATACGGCCCCCCGGGAGAGGGGAGCGGGCTCCTTCCTAACTCCCCTGCCCTCCCGCAGGGTCCTCCTGGCCTGAAGGGTGGCGAAGGCCCCCCCGGCCCCCCTGGGCCCACGGTGAGTACAAAGCGTTTGGGGGGGCGTTCATCACGAGTTTTGGGGCTTCCCTCGTACGCTCTTCGGGGAGCAGTTTTGCTTCGGTGAGGAAGAGGAAGGCTGCTGAGCCTTTCTCCCTCCACCCCTGCCTCCCTCTTCTCCCCAGGGTTCCCCTGGCGAGCGAGGCCCCACGGGGTCTGTGGGCGGCATCGGCCTGCCCGGCCGTGGGGGGGCACAGGGCCCCCCCGGCCCCCTGGGCGAGAAGGGGTCCCCGGTAGGTGCAGCAGGGCGCGGGGGGCGAGGCGGGAGGTGTGGGGCAGCTCCGGGACGAGCTGCGGGGCCCAGCTGGCCGCTCCCTCAGCCCTTCCCCTTCCTCCCCGCAGGGCGAGCGGGGTCCCATGGGTCCGGCCGGGCACGACGGCATCCAGGGTCCCCTGGGGCTGCCGGGGCCCCCCGGTCCCCCCGGCCCCGCTGGAGAGGATGGGGACAAGGTGAGTCGCGGGAGGGGGATGCAGCTCAGCACCTCCAGCAGTGGTTTTTTTTCCACATTTTGCTGTTGATATCACGGGGGCGGGGGGGGGGTGGTGCTGGGGACGCGTCCCCATGCAGAGGATGCGTCCCGGGGTCTGGGGACCTCCCCGATGGGTTTGTGGCTTCCCGGGAGCGGGGACGTCCCCGGGTGGCAGCAGGCTGGCGGCGCTGGCAGGCTTCCTTGGCACCGCCTCGCAGGTGGTGGCAGGTTTCCCTGGTGCTGGGATTTTCCTTGGCCCTGCTTCCCCAGCCGTGGCCGCTTTCCCTGGCTGCGAGCGCTCCCGGCTCGTGCGGGTGAGGCGGGGGCCGGGGCGGGGGGGGGACAGGAGTTTGTCACTGTGTCCCTCCGTCCAGGGCGAGATGGGGCTTCCCGGACAGAAGGGCAGCAAAGGCGACAAGGGCGAGGCGGTGAGTGCCGAGGGGCTGCTCTGCCCCTGGAGGGGTCCTGGAGGGGCAGAGCAGCTCCAGGAACGGGGGAAGGTGGGAGGAGTAAGGGGAGAAGGGTTTGGGGGCTCCCCCGAACCCCACGTGGGTGCTGCTGTCCCCGCAGGGCCCTCCAGGACCGCCAGGAATCCAGGGACCCATCGGGCACCCCGGCCCTGCGGTGAGTGTCTCTGGGGACCCTTCCCACCCCGTTTCTTCCCCCGATCCCACAACTGAGCGCTTGCCTGCACCACCTCCCTTCTCAGCTCCATCCCCTGCCCTCCCGGATCCCCCCACCGGGGTCTGCGGGGGCTTGACCCCGACCTCTTCCTTGGCAGGGAGCGGACGGGGAACCGGGGCGCCGCGGGCAGCAGGGGATGTTTGGGCAGAAAGGAGATGAGGGATCGCGGGGTCACCCCGGCCTGAGCGGCCCCCCCGGACTGCAGGTAAGGAGACCCCAGCTGGGGGCCTGCTGGGCCAGCGGGGACACCACAGCTTGGGAACAAGGGACGCGAGGGACCCTGGGCTAACCCCTGCTCCCACAGGGCATGCCAGGCCCCCCAGGCGAAAAGGGCGAAAACGGAGACGTTGGCCCCATGGTGAGGAACCCCCCCCGGCCTCATCGCTCGGACCGCAGCCCCTTCCGAGTCCCTCACCCCCATCTCCAGCTCCCCACGCAGCCCCCCGTTGCTCTTTGGGGTCTGACCCCGCTCTGTGCCCCCCACAGGGACCCCCTGGAGCGCCAGGACCCCGTGGGCCGCAGGGACCCAGCGGTGCCGAGGTGAGTGCAGCCCTGGGGGGCTCAGCGAGGGCTGGAACTTGGGCTGCCAGCAGGTACCCTGCCCCCCCCCCCATCCTCTTTCTTTTAGGGTCCCCAGGGAATGCCAGGCGGCGTGGGACAGCCGGGAGCCGTGGGAGAAAAGGTAAGGCCGTGGCTGGGAGGGCGACGTGGGTCTCGAGGTCTGGGCAGTGGGGTGGGGGGAGCTGCGTGCACCTCCCGGCGCCCAGCAGCGTCTCTCTCCTTGCTTTTCTCTTGGGTAGGGTGAGCCCGGTGAAGCCGGGGACCCCGGAGCCCCTGGGGAGCCTGGCCCACCCGTGAGTATTGCAGAAATGGGGTGTCCCGGGGGGGCAGGACGCGGCACGGCGCGGCGAACGGGGGGCAGAAAGCAGGGGCAGAGCGCCCGGCGAACCTTTTCCTGCCCGAAGCGCCCCGAGCCTCGCTCTGACGTGTTCCCCGTCCCTCCGCAGGGTGTGAAAGGAGACGTGGGGGAGAAGGGAGACGCGGGGCCGTCGGGGGCAGCCGGACCCCCCGGCAAGAAGGGTCCCCCGGGAGAGGATGGAGCCAAAGGCAACCTGGTGAGCGGAGGAGCGAGACGCGGGGACGCGGCCCCGAGCCCTCGCGCACCCCGCAGGCACCGAGCCCGTTCCCTTTCCCGCTGGACCAAGCTCTGGGGCTCTCTCCCAGCCCCACTCTCGTCTCCCCTCCTCTTTTTCCAGGGTCCCGTCGGCTTCCCAGGGGATCCCGGCCCCCCCGGAGACCCCGGCCCACCGGTGAGTTTTCACTGGCCACCCCCCCGCGGTGCCCCAGTGTCACCCCCTGTCCCCACCCTGGGCTTGGGGGTGCGGGGACACCGCTGTTCTCCCCCTGGCTTTGCCTCGAGGCATCCCAAAACCTCAGGGAGGGGGTTCAGGGGGGGCAGCAGCGCGAATGCTCACCCTGCCCTGTGTCGCAGGGTCTGGACGGGGCTGTTGGAGAGAAGGGTGACGGCGGGGACCCAGGCCTGCCGGTGAGTGGGACAGCGGGGGGGGCTTAAACCCCCCCCTCCCCGGGGGTCTTGCATATCCGTGCTCCCCCCAGTCCCCATTTTGGGGCCATTTTCACCTCTTCCCCTCACCCCAACCTCCCTCCGGCTTTGTTTCAGGGTCCGCCAGGCGCGTCAGGGGAACCGGGGCCCCCAGGCCCCCCCGGGCGGAGGGTGAGTAGGGGAAGAGCAGGAGGATGGGGCGGGACAGTGTGGGGCACAGTGGGGCTGCAAGCGGGGCCAGCCGCAGCTCCCGGTGTCCCCCCCCTCCTTGTCCAGGGACCCGTGGGGCCCGTGGGGCGCGAGGGCCGTCAGGGCGAGAAGGGTGCCAAGGTAGGTGGCCCCCCGGCCCTCCCCGGGGGCTCCCCAAACTCACTCCCCTCCAGAAGGAGAGGCTCGAGCCTCCGCCAGCCTCGGGCAGGACGCAGCGCGGGGCCAGCCTCAGCTCTCCGTGTCCCCCCTTGTCCCCAGGGGCAGCCCGGCACCGAGGGGCCGCCTGGAAAGACGGGACCCGTGGGGGCGCAGGGGCCCCCGGGGCGGCCGGGCTCCGAAGGGTTGCGGGGGATCCCTGGCCCTGCGGTGAGTGCTGGGGATGGGGACAGCGGGGATGGGACAACGGGGATGGGGACAGTGGGGACATTGGGGATGAGCTACAGGGATGGGGACAGTGGGTATGGGGACAGCGGGGACGGGGACAGCGGGGACAGGGGCATTGGGGATGGGCTACAAGGATTGGGACAGTGGGGATGGGGACAGTGGGGACATTGGGGATGAGCTGCAGGGATGGGGACAGCGGGGACAGGGGCATCAGGGATGGGGACAGCGGGGATGGGGACAGCGGGGACAGAGGAATCAGGTAATGGGCTACGGGGATAGGGACAGTGGGGACATTGGGGACGAGCTACAGGGATGGGGACAGTGGGTATGGGGACAGTGGAGACAGGGGCACTGGGGATGGAGAGTGAGGATGGGGACATTGGGAACAGGGGCACTGGGGATGGGCTACGGGGATGGGGACAGTAGGAATGGGGACAGTGGGGACGGGAATCAGGGATGGGATATGGGGGTGGGGACAGTGGGGATGGGGTCAGCAGGGACAGGAGCATTGGGATGGGATACGGGGATGGGGACAATGGGGATAGGGACAGTTGGGGACATTGGGGATGAGCTACAGGGATGGGGACAGTAGGGATGGGGACAGCGGGGACGAAGGCATTGGAGATGGGCTACAAGGATGGGGACAGTGGGGATGGGGTCAGCAGGGACAGGGGCATCAGGGATGAGGTACTGTGATGGGGACAAGGGGGATGGGGACAGTGGGGACAGGGGCGTAGGGATGGGATACGGGGATGGGGACAGCAGGGACAGGAGCATTGGGATGGGGACATCATCGGGGAGCGATCAGGAGGCATCAGGAGCAATGGGGATGGGGACAGCGGGGACAGGGACATCGGGGGTGAGCTACAGCGATGGGGACAGGAGGGATGGGGACAGCAAGGATGGGGACAGCAGGGATGGGGACAGCAGGGACAGGGGTAGTGGGGACATTCCCATGTGGCCGAACATGTCCCCGAAACCATGGCTTGGAGGCGTCCCCTCGGCCCCCACTGCCGCAGCCGGAGGCGACGGCAGCTCGGAGGGGCGTTCCGGGGGGGCTCACCCCCGTGCCCCTCTCCCACACCGCGTCTCTTCCAGGGCGAACAAGGCCTCCTGGGGGCACCGGGACAAGCGGGACCACCCGGCCCCCTGGTAAGGCAGGGCGAGGGAGCGCTGCCATCCCCGCCGGGCGCAGCGCGGGCAGCGTGACGCCCTCTTTGCCTCTTGCAGGGCCCCGTGGGATTGCCCGGCCTCAAGGGAGACCCCGGCCACAAGGGAGATAAGGTGGGACGGGTCGTGGGGGTGGGGCGGGGGGGTTGGGGGGGCTCGGCTCCAAGCCCTGCTCCTCGGGAGGTGGCTGCCTCACCGTCCCTTTCGTCCCCAGGGCCACGCTGGCTTGATTGGGCTCATCGGACCGCCGGGGGAGATGGGGGAGAAAGGAGACCAGGGGCTCCCGGGCATCCAGGGCCCCCCGGGACCCAAAGGAGACCCCGTGAGTGTTTGGGGTCTCCCCTGAGCTTCAGGGCTGCGCAGCTTGTGGGGGAGATGAGGCACAGGTAGGGCGCAGCCCCCTCGAGTGCGGGGCTGATGCTGACTCCCCACAGGGTTTGGCTGGCCCCACCGGCCCCACCGGCCCCCCCGGGCCCCCCGGGCTCTCGGTGAGTATTTGCCTGCGCTGTTGGGGTGCTCCAAGCGTTACCTGCGCCTCCTCCTGCACGTCCCAGCCTCTCCTGCCTGCCTTTAACTCCCCTACAGGCCCTGGGGGGCTTTGTCCCCAGGATGGGAAAGGGGCAGGGGGGAGCACGAGCCCCGTGGGGGGGTCGGGGGCAGCGCCGTGGGACCGCTGCATGCCCAGGGCTGCTCCCAGCCCGCGCCGCTCCCCTCTCTTCTCTTCCCCGCAGGGTCCCTTGGGCCAGAAGGGCTCCAAAGGCTCGCCGGTGAGTGCTGGGGAGGGATGGGGACGGGGAGGGGGCTCCCATCATGTGCTCCCATGGGACCCCCCCCCCCCCCCCCCACCGCTGGGTGGCAGCAGGGAGCGAGTGCCGTGTGGCCGACTCCTTTTGCAGGGTGCTCTGGGTCCCCGAGGTGACACGGGCCCCCCAGGGCCCCCAGGACCACCGGTAAGGGATGCTTTGGGCACGGGGACAACGGGGGGCTCTGCTCCTAAGCCCTCCCCCCCCCTCATCCTGCCCCAAACACCCATCCGCTCTCACCCCTTTTTCTGTGCCCTCCCCAGGGCCGCCCGGCTGAGCTGCTCGAGCCGCTGCCCTCGAGCCGGAGCGGGAGGCACCGGCGGGCAGCCCAGGGGGCTCGGGGCGAGCAGGGCACCCCCCCGGACTACGAGGGGCTGGAGGAGGTGTACGCCTCGCTCAGCTCCCTGCGCACCGAGGTCGAGCAGCTGCGGCGGCCCCTGGGCACCCCCGAGAGCCCCGCGCGCGTCTGCAAGGAGCTGCAGCTCTGCCACCCGCACCTGCAGGACGGTGAGGGCTTGGGGAGCGGGCTGCGGGAGGGCGGGGGGACGCCAAAAGCAGGGAGCTGGACCGGCTCCGTCCGTCCGTCTGTCCTTCCTGCCCTCCTCCCCAGGCGAGTACTGGATTGACCCCAACCAGGGCTGCTCCCGAGACGCCTTCAGGGTTTTCTGCAACTTCACAGCCGGCGGCGAGACCTGCCTCTTCCCCGACAAGAAGTTCGA
The DNA here is from genome assembly GCF_013377495.2 of Cygnus atratus. Taxonomy (NCBI): domain Eukaryota; kingdom Metazoa; phylum Chordata; class Aves; order Anseriformes; family Anatidae; genus Cygnus; species Cygnus atratus. The sequence goes on along the minus strand of NC_066391.1, from coordinate 396,225 downwards.
GGCCGTGAGTTCGAGAGGGGAGGACAAGGGGTCCGAAAATGCTCTCCGCCAGCTGGGAAACCAGATGGGGGGCATTTTGGGGCTCGCTTTTCCCTGTGCTCTACGGGGCCGGGGGTTCGAGGCTTCGCCTCCTCTGTCGCCCCCAGGTCCGCCTGGCTGCCTGGAACCGGGAGAAGCCAGGGACGTGGTACAGCACCTTCAGGAGGGGCAAGAAGGTAGGAGCCACGGGCACAAGGCTCCTCGAGGGAGGGCGAATCCTGCGCTCGGCGTCGCCCTGGCCCCTCGTCTCAGCCCCGCGCTGTCCCCCCGGCAGTTCTCCTACGTGGACGCGGACGGGAACCCGGTGCCCGTGCCCCAGCTCACCTTCCTGCGCCTCCTGAGCGCCAGCGCCCGCCAGAACTTCACGCTGACGTGCCAGCACGCCGCCGCCTGGTACGACGCCCGCGCCGCCTCCTTCGCCCGCGCCCTGCGCTTCCGCGGGGCCAACGACGAGGAGCTGGGCCACGACCACCCGGCCGCCCCCGTCCGTGCCCTCCGCGACGGCTGCCAGGTGAGGCCCCCAATTCCCCTACCCCCTCCCCGCGTCCCCCAGCACCCCGTTTGCTGGGTTTTGGGGCGGGGGTGGGTGGGGTTCCCAGCCCCTCGACCCGCCCCGTCCCCGCAGGAACGCCACGGCCAGGAGCGGACGGTGCTGGAGGTGTCCTCGTCCCACGTCGAGCGGCTGCCGCTGATGGACGTGGCCGTGGCCGACTTTGGGGACGCCAACCAGAAATTCGGCTTCGAGCTGGGCCCCGTCTGCTTCGTGGGCTGAGCGCGGCCCCCGGACACGGGCGGGCGGGGGTCTCCGTGCCCCCCCCCCCCGCCGCCCCCCGCGCCAGGGACAGTGACCCAGGCTCTGCTCTGGCATACTCAGGACTCGGAGCTGCCGCAGCGCCGTCCCCTCCTGCCCTCGTGGGCCCCCCCCTTATTTATACTGCCGGCTCCTTGAGGCGGGAGGGGGGCAAAGCTGGGGCAGGGCACCCCAGATTGTAGGGAGGGGGGGCTCGAGCCCCCTCCCCGTGGTGCTACAACGCTCCCTTAGTGAAGCACTGGACGTGCCCTCGGCACGGCGACACCGAGAGCCCCAACCCGCGGGGACCGGGGGGCACCGGATCCGCTGTCCCCCTCCCGGTGCCATCGCGCCGTTGCCAGGCCGGGACCCGATTTTACCGTGGTCCCCTGCGGGGGGAGCCCCTTGCCCATTTTTTGGGGGGGGGGGGGGGTTGGTCTCCCCATTTCACCGTGGGGCAGAGCTGGGGAAGCTCGGCGCCGGTCCCGGTGCCGTTACTGTACGATAAACCCGACTGTATGGAAGCTGGCTGCCCCCCCAAATCCTTCCCGATTTCCATGGAAATGGGGCGGGGGGGGAGGGGGGGGGGGGCCCCCGCACTTCGGGGGGGGGCCCCCACACACTTTGGGGGGGGCCCCCCCACACTTCGGGGGGGGATTTGCCTCGGGTGGCCCTGGGGGGGACGGGGGGTGGGGGGGGTGGGGGGGTCGGGGAAGGTTTTGTCCCCCCCGAGGCGGGGGGGGGGGGGGGGGTCCAGCCTGGCCGCGGCGCAGCGCCCACCCGGTGTGTCCCGGGGTCCCCCCAGCCCGGTACCGCCCGCAGCATCCCGGTGCCCCCGCACCCCGAGCATCCCCGGGGGGGGGGGGGGGGGGGGACGGGGACACGGGGACACACGGCAGCCCCCCTCCCGGTCCCGGTGCCGTTCCGCCCAGCTCAAACCGCTTCGGTTCCGCCCAGCACGGCCCGGCCCGGTGCCTCCAGCCTCCCCTACCGGGCGCGCCGCGCCCTGCACCGGGCCGGTGCCGCGGCTGCAGCCGGTGGCGGCGGCGGCGGCGGCGGCGGCGGCGGCGGCGGCGGCGGCGGGGCCCGGCCGCGGGGATGCGGCTGCGGCGGCGCTGAAACGGGCGCGGCTCCGCTCCCCGCTCCCCGCTCCCGGTTCCCCGGCGGAGGCTCCGGTAGCGGCGGAGTCCGCGCCTCCACCATGCGCCTCTTCGCCGGCCTCCTCCTGCTGCTCTCCGCCGGGTCCCCCGCGATGCAGGTAAGGGCGGGGAGGGGAAGGTGGGGGGGGGGGGGGGGGGGGGAGAACCGGGAGCTGTCCTCCCCCCCCCCCCCATGTCCTCGGGATGCCCGGTTTGGCACCGGGGAATCCCCCAGCGCCTGCCCCCCCCCGGGGTGTCCCCGGAGGGGGGGGTGGGGGGGGGGGTGGGGGGGGACGCGACATCGGGCACCCCAAGGTGTGGGGACGCACGGGGTGGGTGCCGAGCGTCGCCCCAACGTCCCGCCAGCCGCCCCGCCTCGGGGGTCCGGGGACGTGGGGGACACGGGGACGGTGCTGCGTCCCCTCCCTCGGGGTGATCCCCAGGTTTGGGACCCCCCCGTAGGGTGGCAGCGGGGACGAGGCGGGGGCCACGTGGGCGACGGGTGGCTCCGCGGGGACGCGCCTTCACACGTGGCCGCCGAGCACGAGGGACACGGCGGCGGCCTGGATCCGGGTGCAAGGAAGGGTCCCCCGGCTGCCCCCCCCAGCTTGGGGACACCCGTGGGGGTGCGAGCGTCCCCTGGGGATGGAGCCGGGGGTGGTGGGCGGGGGGGGTGACACCCATGGGTGCTCCCCAGTGGGGTTTGGGGACGGACGTGGGTGGCTCGGGTCCCCCGGGGTGGCACAGGACCACGTGCCATCACCCAGCCGATGTCCCAGCACCCACGCGCCGCTCGGCCTCGTGCCGGTGCCAGTGGCGGCGCCGCCATCCCCGAGGGGACGAGGACACGAGGGTGGTGGTGGGGGGGGGAGGTCTGTAAATTGCCCCCGTGTCCCCCGCGTCCCCGTTGTGCCACACGCAGCACCCTCCAACCCACCCTGGCCCAGCTCAGCACGCGGCCGCCGCAAGCTGCCGCGGGAAGGGACCGGGGTTTCCTGGAAAAACGGGGGTCCGGGGTGTCCCTACCTGTCACCCCCCCCGCCCCCCCCCCAAAAAAATAACCCCAGGCCCACGGGTGGGCGGCCGGAGCCTCGTGCCGGGCCTGCCTTTGCAATTAGGCGCTTCGTTATGAGCTGCTCGATATTCGGAGGAGGTTGTGCAGCCTGTTGAATATGCATGAGCCCGGCTTGCGTGGGTGGGGGGCCGCAGCCGCATCCCGAACGGGGGGGGGGGGAGTTGCTTTTGTGGGGTGCCGGGGCGATGCCCGGTGGAAACGGGGCTGGTTCCAGGTGGGATTCGGCGTCTCCGTCCCCGCTCGTGGCCCCTGCGTGGGGCTGGGGCTGGGGGGGGGGGGGGGGGTTGGCCCAAAGCAACCTCGGGGTCCGTCCGGGGGGGCAACGGGGCATGGATGGGACATGGGGACCCAAGGGTGCGGGGGGCTGCGGAGGGTTCCCAGCCATGTCCCCAAAATGTGCCGCCCCCCCCCCCCAAAAAAAATGGCCCCCGCTGCACCTCATGGGGTTGGGTTTGGGGTGCACTCGGTAACGAGCGGGGCTTAACGAGCGTTTTGTTCCCGGTCCGCGCTGGATGGGGACGCTGCAGCAGAGTAATAAAGTGGGGAGGATTTTGGGGGGGGAGCCACTATGGGGTCTCCCCATCCCCTGGCTGCGCGATGCCCCCGGGGTGAAGCTGCCACCCCAGAGGTGAAGACACCCCCCCCCCCCCCCCCATCCTGGGCGTCTGCCAGCACCGGGGCCTTGTCCGCAGACCCAGGGGACATGGGGACATGGGGACACGGGGACGTGGGGACGTGGGGACAGCCAGCCCTACAGGTGCTGCCCCGTCCCCTCCATGGGGCCCGGTGTTTGCAGCGCAGAGCCCAGGAGCGCGCCCCAACCCCCCCCGCCCTGTTGGTACCAGGTGGGGCTTTTTTTTTTGTTAGCCCACCCGTGGGTGCCAGCGTGGGGGAGCCTGTGCTGTGCGTGGCCGTCCCCACGCGGTGGCACTGCGTGACCGTGGCGAGGCCCGGAGCCGGAGGCCATAAAACGGGCTCAGAGCCTCGGTGGGGCCTCTGCACCGAGAGGGTCGGGGCTCTGCACCACTGCGCCGAGCAGGTTGAGGCTCTGCACCACTGTGCTGAGTGTGTGAGGGCTCTGCATCGCTGTGCTGAGTGTGTCGGGGCTCTGCATCGCTGCACTGAGCGTGTCGGGGCTCTGCATCACTGTGCTGAGCGTGTCGGGGCTCTGCACCACTGTGCTGAGTGTGTCAGGGCTCTGCATCGCTGCACTGAGTGTGTCGGGGCTCTGCATCGCTGCACTGAGCGTGTCGGGGCTCTGCACCACTGTGCTGAGTGTGTGAGGGCTCTGCATCGCTGTGCTGAGTGTGTCAGGGCTCTGCATCGCTGCACTGAGCGTGTCGGGGCTCTGCACCACTGTGCTGAGTGTGTCAGGGCTCTGCATCGCTGCGCTGAGTGTGTCAGGGCTCTGCATCGCTGCACTGAGCGTGTCGGGGCTCTGCATCGCTGCACTGTGTCGGGGCTCTGCATCACTGCACTGAGCAGGGTCAGATCTCTGCATTGCTGCGCTCAATGTGTCGGGCTCTGCATCACTGTGCTGAGCGTGTCAGGGCTCTGCATCGCTGCACTGAGCGGGTCAGGGCTCTGCACTGCTGCACTGCTGCACTGAGCAGGTCGGGGCTCTGCACCACTGCGCTCGTTGGGTCAGGTCTCTGCACCGCTCCGTTGCTGCACCGAGTGGGTCGGGTCTCTGCACCAATGCATGGAGCAGGTCGGGGCTCTGCACTGCTGCAGCAAGCAGATCAGGGCTCTGCCTCGCTGCACCGAGCGGGTCGGGTCTCTGCACCAATGCATGGAGCAGGTCGGGGCTCTGCATTGCTGCATCAGGCGGTTCGGGTCTCTGCATTACTGCACTGAGCGGGTCGGGGCTCTGCATCGCTGCACTGAGCTGTTCAGGTCTCTGCACCCTGCGCTAGGCAGGGAGCTCGCTGGTGAGGGGACAGGCACGAGGAGGAGGTGAGGATCTGGGGGAGTTTGGGGGGGGGTCTGGAGCTCGGGGGGTGGCTGCAGCCTCAAAGCAAGTTGGGGTGCAGAGGTCACTGCTATCACAGCTGGGGGGGGGGGGGGGGGCAAGGGGGCTGGGGGTCCTGCTCCCCAAGTTGGGGGGTTCTGGGGGTCTTGCTCCTCAAACCAGGACCCGGGGGTCCTGTTCCCCAAAGCAGGGTCTTTGGGGGTCCTGCTCCCCCAAACCCAGGGGTCCCTGGAGGTCCTGCTCACCCTGAACCGTTGGCTCTAGGGGATCCTGCCCCCCCCCCCCCCAAAATGAGGGGTCTCTGGGCTTCCTGCTCCCCAAAACAAGGGGCTCTGGACATTCTGCTGACCCCAAGTGAGGGGCTCTGGGGGTCCTGCCCCTCAAAAGGGGGGGGGTCCTTGGGGACCCTGCTCCCCCCAAACCATTGGCTTGGGGGGGGGAGGCTATCCTGACCCCCTCCTAAGTGGGGGTCTCTGGGTTTCCTGCTCCCCCAAACCATTGGCTCTAGGGGGTCCTGCCCCCCAAAACGAGGGTCTCTGGGGATTCTGCTCCCCCAAACCATTGGCTCGGGGGGCGAAGGGGTCCTGCCCCTCTCCCAGGTGAGGGTCCCTGAGGATCCTGCCCCCCCCCCCCCCCAAGTGAGGGTCCCTGGGGGTCCTGCTCCCCCCAAACCATTATCTCCGTGGGTCCTGCCCCGCAAAACCATCATCTCTGGGGGAGGGGGTGTCCTTCCCCCATCCCAGATGAGGGTCCTTTTGGGGAGGGGGGTTGGGGTCCTTCCCCTAACCCCCCCCCCCCCACACACACACACACCCGTCCCATCCTTTTCCATCCCTTACCCCTTTCCCATTCCAACCCCCGGGGCGGGACAACCCCCCACCCCCCAAAAATTAAAAATAAATAAACAAATAAACAAATAAATAAAATAAAATAAATAAATAAATAAATAAAAACGTTTAAAAAACCAAAAAAAAAGCCCGGGACCACCCCGTGCCGACGTCACGGCGGCGCTATAAGGCCGCCGAGAGCCGCTCGGGCTCCTCAAGCGGCGGGGGCCGGTGCGGGGCTGAGCCCCCGGTGCTGGCGGCGGCGGCCCCGGGTTTGCGGGGGGGGGGGGGGCATGCGGCGGCTGCGAGGGGGGGGGGGCGGCGGCGGCGGCGACATGACGGTGCCGCTGCTGAAGATCGGGGCCGTGCTGAGCACCATGGCCATGGTCACCAACTGGATGTCCCAGACCCTGCCCTCGCTGGTGGGGCTCAACGGCACCGCCGTGTCGCGGGCGGGGACCTCCGAGAAGATCGTGAGTGGGTCGTGGGGTTTTGTTTTTTTTTTTTGGGGGGGGGGGGGGTGTGGGTGTGTGTGGGGGGGTGTGCTCTAAAGAGTGGGGGCCACCGGTGGGGTTTGGGGACTGGGGAGGTGAGGAGCTGCCCTTGGGGTGGGCAGGGTCCGGGATGCAGAGCTTCCCCCCCCCCCCCCCCCCCCCCCCGGTAATAAATGGGAGTAGGGAGAGCTGGGACCCCCTTCCCCCCCCCCCCCCTCCCCCTGCAGCCCGTTTATAGGGACCCCAAAGCATCGGGACACCACCCCCCCCCCACCCTGGTTAGGGAGCGCCGGGACCTCCCCCCCCATCCCCTTCACGGGGACCCCAAAACATTGGGACCCCCCCCATTAGGGAGCACTGGGACCCCCCCCCTCATTTCTGGGGACCCAAAGCATCAGGACCCCTCTTACCCCCCTTCATGGGGACCCCAAAGCATCGGGACCCCCCCCCCTAAATAGAGAGCACCAGGACCCCCCCATCCCCGTCATGGGGACCCCAAAGCATCGGGACCCCTCTCCCTGTTTAGGGAGCACTGGGACCCCCCCCCCTTATTTCTGGGGACCCCAAAACATCAGGACCCCCCCCCCCCCCCGGTTAGGGAGCAGTGGGACCCCCCCCATCCCCTTCATGGGGACCCCAAAGCATCGGGACCCTCCGATTAGGGAGCACTGGGACCCCCCCCCCCCCCCAGTCCTGGGACCCCAAGGAATGGGGATCCCCTCCCCACCTCCAAACGTATGGGGACCCCACTGCCCCCCCCCCCAGGTCAGGCGCAATGGGACCCCCCACATTAATGGGGACCCCAATGCACTGGAACCCCCCCACCCCATGCAGGGAGTGCTGGGGACCCCCCCCATATTCATGGGACCCCAAGGCACTGGGCCCCCCCTTATTTCTCCCCCCCCCCGGGTAGGGAGCACTGGGGATTCCCTGAGTTTGGGGACCCCCCCCCGGGTATGTGAACCCCCCCCCAGGTATGGGGACATCCCTTAGATATGAGGAGCCCCCTCTGATTACAGGACACCCCCCCCGTTATGGGGACCCCCCCCCCCGTGTATGGAGAGCCCTCTTCAGATATAGGGACCCCCTCTGGGTATGGGCCCCCCCCCCCAGGAAGGGAACCCCCCCAGGTATGGGGAGCCCCCCACTTTGGGCACAGAGCCCCCAGCCCTCCCCCCTCTTGGGCAGTGCACGCCAGGACCCCCCCTCCCCAAAAAGAAGCCCGGAGCCCACGCAGGGAAAGAACCCCCAATATTTTTTTTTTTGGGGGGGGGTCCTGGCCCCCTACAGGGTGTCCTGTCCCCCCCTCCCAGACACAAAGCAGCCCCCCCGGCAGGACCCCACTGCTCCCTGCAGCTGGGGGGGGGGGGCTCCAGGGAGGTTGCTGGCCTGGGGAAGTGAGTGACCCCCCCTCCATTTTCAAGTCCCCAAGCTGGGGTCCCCCCCCCCACGTGTGTGTCCCCCCCCCCCCCAAATTTATGGCATTAAAACCTGCGTGAGGAGCATGAAAATAAGTTGGGAGCAAAGCTGGGGGGGGGGGACAGGACACATTTTTTGGGGGGGGTCTGCAACCGCAGCGACAGGGCTGGTGATGCTGCAGGGGGGACCCTGGTGATGCGGAGGGGGACACACACGACCCTCCTGTCCCCCCCCCCCCCGCCACGATCCTTCTTGCCACAACCCCCCCCCCCCCCCCGCCCCCAGCATCCCGCCCCTCCCCGCGCTGCACCCCACTGCGGGGGAAATCCCGCTGGGTGCTGCGGGTGCTTCGGGCACCCCCTTTCTCCCCCCCCCCCCCTTGTATCCCCCCCATCCAAAAGGGTACCCCCCCCCATCCCAAAGGGTCTCTCCCCATTGCCCTCGCCCCACAACCGCTATGGGGCAGGGGCAGAGGCTCCCTTGGGTGCCCCACCTGGCCGAGCGTCTGCGGCGGCCGAGGATGAGCGCGGCGGCCTTCATCACCGCAGCCCCCCCCCCCCCCCCCCCCGCCGCGCGTGCCGCCTCGTGTCGCAGGGCAATTAGCGGCGCTGGGGGGTACGCGACGTTAATTGGCTAATCATTAGGCACTCTTTGGTGGTGGTGGGAGAAAAATCGGTTATCGGCGGGACCGGGAGCCGTGGGGAGCGGGCGCGAGGAGTCGCAAAGCGCCGGGAGGTTTTTCTAGAAAACGTTGGTTTTTGGGGGATTTATTTTATTTTTTTTTTTTGGGGGGGGGGGGGGGGGGTGAAGGGATTAAATAATAAAGTGGAGGTTGGAGGTCGAGGGCTGGGTTCGGCCAGGCCGGGGTGGAGGCAGCGAGGACGCTCGTCCTCCCTAGGGGTTGAGAGGGGACCGGTGATGCTTGGGGACCCCCCGGTGTCCCCAAAAGGACGGAGAGGGGCTGGTGGCCCCCCCAACCCCCCCCCGGCAGAAGGTGTCAGCAGTTTCTCCTCTCCCGAGCCGCGAGCAGGCAGCTCGCCCGAGGAGCTCTAATTAATAACCCCGTGACAGATTGCACAGGCCCTCGGCCGGGCTGCGTTTAACCCAATAATCCCGCCGCCGCCGCCACGATCCCCTCCGCAGCGGGCAGGCGCCGGCTGCCCCCCACCTCCAGCCCCCCCATGGGGCACGAAGCATCCTCACGGCCTTCCCCCCCCCCCCCCCCCCCCCCCCCCAAAGCTTTTTGGCTCTCGGGATGCTCGCGGCGCCGCGCGAAGCCCGGTGTGGCGGCGGGAGCGCCGCTGCCAGCTCGGGGTTTGGCGGCTGAATTATGCATCGAGCCCTCCATGAAGAATTTATGGCTGCTCGCCGCGGCCGGGGGGGGTCCCGGCTAAAGGGAAACGTGGATCGCGGATGCTCTGCGTGGCAGGGGGTTTTGTTAAGTGCGTCACGGCGCGCCGTGGCATTTTCGGGGGGAGAGCGAAGCTTTCGGGGATGCTCCCTGCTCGTTGACGCTCCGCGGGGCGGGTGCTCGCCCATGGGTGCCAGCCGAGCGCTCCCTTCGCCTCCTCCTGCCACCGTTTGGGATCGTGCTGCGGTCGGGGCGATTTCACAGCGCCGCCGGCTGCTTTCTCCCGGAGGTTCGAGCGCGGCGTTCGGCCACGGCCGTGCCCAATAAATCCCTTCCCGCGGGAGACACCGAGCTCAAAGCGCCGCGTGCGAAGCGAGGCAGCGTCCCCGGCTTGTTGCAGGGGACGGGTCATTTATCTCCGCCCGGCTCGGCGCGGAAGCCGCTTGGAGAGAGCTGAGCTCGCCCTCGATTTTCATAATTAATAATTATGAATTACGCATGAAACGCGAAATGGCCCGGCACGAGAAAACGCCGCTTTGTGGCGTGAATAAATCAGGGGAATCTCCCCTTCGGCTTCCTGCCTTAAAATTTGGGGGGGGGGGGGAGGGAAGAAAAGGGAATAAATGCCCTGGCTGGTAGGCCAAGAGCAGGAGGGTGAGCTGCTGACCCCCCCTCTGTCCCGCAGACCCTCTTCCAGAGCCCCGACGAGGGCTGGCAGGTCTACACCTCAGCGCAAGCCCCCGACGGCAAATGCCTCTGCACCGCCGTCATCCCCGTGCAGGGCTCCTGCTCCCGGGACCTGCGCAGCCACCAGCTCCGCCAGCTGACCGAGAAGGTAAATAATTCCCCGTAATTCAGAATAATGATGGGAAATTTGGGGTTTCTTCTTGGGGCGGGGGGGTTTTGCAACGCCTGGGTGCGGGGTGGGCTGCGGTGGGTGCATCCCTTCCCCTGGGGCAAGGATGCTGGCGGTGATGCTCGCGCTTGGCATCCTTCGTGCTCCTCCAGGCAGCCAGGCGCAGTCACTGGTAGGGTGGCTGGGAGGGACTTCCAAGGAGGAATCGTCCAAAAAAAAAAAAAAAAAAGGCAGCAGAAGCTATCAATCAGCTCCTCTCTCCCCAAACTGACCCCGTGCGGTGGGGATGGGGCCGCGTACGCCACCAGCCCGATTAAAGTTTGATCACAGCTCGCTGCGAAACGCCTCCCGAGCGGCTCCCATCAGAGGCAGCCCCGTAAATGCCAGCACTAATAAATAAACAAGCGTTTGAGGAACACGGCCACGGCCGCGTCATTTGAAAGCGTGGAAATGGAATAACTTCGCCGGCTGCGGCGGATCAAATTAAAGAATAAAAGCTCGTAGGGCGGGCTGGGAAACGTGGGCTCAGGCGGTTTAAAACAAAAACAAAAACAAAAACAAAAAACAAATAAGAGCTGAAGCGGGATGAATAAAAGGTATTACTTTATACATTCGAGCTGCAGAGGGAAAATTGGTTTTGCAAGCGTTTACACGAGCAGTGGAGCGGGAGCAGCTCGTTCTGCAGGGACTGGGACACCAGGACGACGTCTGTGGGAAGGGTCGGGTGTATATGGGTGCCGGGCTGAATTACCCGACCCTAATTAGCAGGGTGGATTGGGTCCCTGGCAATTAACCCCCTGTCCCGCCACGCAGGTGCAGAACATCTCCCAGTCCATGGAGGTGCTGGACCTGCGGACCTACCGGGACCTGCAGTACGTGCGCAACACCGAGGCGCTGATGAAGGGCTTGGACTCGAGGCTGCGCGTGGCCGCTGAGAGCCAGAAGAGCCTCAACGCCAAGAGCTTCCAGGTGAGCCCGACGCCCCTGGGTGCTGCTGGGGATGGCTGCAGGGGCTGAGTGCACGGCGCTGTGGGGTGGGTGCGTGGCCTGGGGGGGTCATTGGTGGTGGTGGGCCCAGATCGTGAGCCCAGAGCCCAGCATGAGCATCCTCATGGTGGTCCGGGTGTGTCAGCATCCCCGTGGTGATCCTAGAACCGAGCATCCCTGCAATGATCCCAGAACCGAGCATCCCCGTGGTGGTCCCAAAACCGAGCATCCTCCTGGTGGTCCCCAAACTGAGCATCCCTGCGGTGATCCCAAACCGAGCATTCCTGTGGTGATGCCGCGATGCCACGCGGCCAGGACGAGCCGTGCCGGTAGCAGGACGGCTGCGATGGCCAACTCCCAGCCCAGCCAGCCGCAACGAGTCACCTTTAATTAAATGGCCACCTTTAATTAAACGCGACGCGGCTCTTCCGCAGCAAAGGCCCGATTCCCACCTGGCGAGGGGCAGCTGCGAGCGCCGGCTGCCAACAGATGCAGCCCACACGCCGATGCTGCCGGCCCCACGCCCCTCCAAATCCCATTTTGGGATTATTTGGGTTTATTTTGGGAACCTCTCGGCTTCATCCTGACAGCTAAGGAGTGTTTCTGCCTCGGGAGGGGCTGCTTCTTGGCACTGAATCCGGCTGGAGGAGGCTCGGGGCCCTGCTAGTTGCAGGGACGAGGCATTGATTAAACACCGGGGCTGCAGCAAAACTCACCGGTTTAATTGCTGCAGGAGGTGTTGGCCCCCGGACCGGGATGTGATCCTGCCCTAAAATGACAGGCAAGGAGGGAGAAAAGGCACAGGGAAATCAAGTCATTGCCTGGCCGAGGTCAAAGCGCCCTCAACCTTTTCCTTGGGCTAAAATAAGCAGATTTTTTTACATCCCGGACCTGGTGGAGGGGGGAAATGCTGCTCCCATTCCCGCATCCCTCGCTGCGCACAGCATCGCTCCGATCCCACCCCATGCGCGAAGTGATGGTGAATTTCCACCCACCCGCATCACCAGGCAAATTTTGGGGTGAACCGGGGGCCATCCCGACAGACGGACATCACGGGGCAAGCACAGCCTTAATTTAAGGGATGTTTCGCTTTTTTTTTTTTTTTTTCGTCCCCCTAAGCAGGAGCTCAAGGACAAGATGACGGAGCTGCTGCCGCTGCTGCCCGTGCTGGACCAGTACAAGGCGGACACGCGGCTGATCGTGCACCTGAAGGAGGAGGTGAGGAACCTCTCCGGGAGCCTGCTGGCCATCCAGGAGGAGATGGGCGCCTACGACTACGAGGAGCTGCAGCAGCGGGTGCTGATGCTGGAGGCGCGGCTGCACGCCTGCATGCAGAAACTGGGTATGGCGGCATCCCGGAGCTCGCCGCTCCCACGGGTTGCTCCCGCTTGGGGAGGGTTTCCTAGGGGGGATTTTGGGTGGGGGGGTTCTCCCAGCCCCGCTGACAGCAGTGTCCCCTTCCTGGTTCAGCCTGGATCCAGCTCCTCCTTTTGGCAGCTTCCCATCCCTCTGCCCCATCCCCGTGTCCCTGCGGAGCTCCAGTTCCTCGCTGCCTGCTGCGGGATGCCCTGGGGACCAGGGGAAGCCGCGGTCCCCAAATCCCCCCCCCCCCCCCCATAACCCTGCTCCCTGTCCCCCTGCCCAGGCTGCGGGAAGCTGACGGGCGTCAGCAACCCCATCACCATCCGCGCGTCAGGCTCCCGCTTCGGGTCGTGGATGACCGACACGATGACGCCCAGCGCCGACAGCCGGGTGAGTGGCGGGGACAGCCCTGGGGACAGCGGGGACAGCCCTGCCCGGGCTTCCCGTGGCTCCAGCACGGGTCTTTTGTGGGTGTCTTGCCCCAAAAACCCTCCCAGCCTAAGCAGAGGGGGGGGTTCTCAGTGGTCGGCCCCCAGCTTGGCAGGGTCGGCTCGGAAGTTTTGCAGAACTTCTGCATACAATTTGGGGTGCACGCTGCCTGTGCACCCATGGTGCAAGCTGCCTGGTGTGCAACACACCTCGGTGCATGCTCCCTGGGGTGCACGCTGCCTGTGCACTCAGGATACACGCTCTCTGGGTTGCACACCAGGGGGTGCACGCTCTCTGGGGTGCACACATGCTCTCCAAGGTGCATGCTACCTGGGGTACACCTGCATGCCCCTGCTCTCTGGGATGCATTCCCCCTGGTGCATGCTCTCAGGGGTGCATACACCCTGATGCACACTCTCCGGCGTGCACGCCCCCTGTTGCACGCTCTTCGGGGCACAAGCCCTCTGCAACGTTGCTTGCAGGACACGTGCTGCCTGCACGGATCACCACCAAGTGCTAATGCAGGGAACGGGGCCGTGCAAGGTGCAGGGGGGCCGTGCAAGGTGCAGGGGGGCCGTGCAAGGTGCAGGGGGGCCATACACATCCTACAGCCCACCCCATCAGCTCGAGGCCAGGCGTTTGGGCCACTCACCCTTCACCCTCTCCCGCTGCAGGTCTGGTACATGGACGGCTACTACAAGGGCCGGCGCGTGCTGGAGTTTCGGACGCTGAACGACTTCGTCACGGGGCAGAACTTCGTGCAGCACCTCCTGCCGCACCCCTGGGCCGGCACGGGCCACGTGGTCTTCAACGGGTCCCTCTACTACAACAAGTATCAGAGCAACGTGGCCGTCAAGTACCATTTCCGCTCGCGCAGCGTGCTGGTGCAGCGCAGCCTGGCCGGCGCCGGCTACAACAACACCTTCCCCTACTCCTGGGGGGGCTTCTCCGACATCGACTTCATGGTGGACGAGAGCGGGCTCTGGGCCGTCTACACCACCAACCAGAACGCCGGCAACATCGTGGTGAGCCGCGTGGACCCGCAGACGCTGGAGGTGCTGCGCAGCTGGGACACGGGGTACCCCAAGCGCAGCGCCGGCGAGTCCTTCATCATCTGCGGCACGCTCTACGTCACCAACTCCCACCTGGCCGGCGCCAAGATTTACTTTGCCTACTACACAAACACTTCCAGCTACGAGTACACGGATATTCCCTTCCACAACCAGTACTCCCACATATCCATGCTGGACTACAACCCGCGGGAGAGGGTGCTCTACACCTGGAACAACGGCCACCAGGTCATCTACAACGTCACGCTCTTCCACGTCATAAAGACGTCGGGCGAGCTGTGACCCCGCGCCGGACTCCTCCGCTCGCCCCATTCCTGCTCTTTATTTTTCTACGCCTCTCTCGGGGACGGAGCCTTCCTCCTCCTCCTCTTCTTCGATGATTTTTTCTTTTTTTTTTTTTTTTACATTTCTTTGGTTTCTCCCCGCGGTTCATGGCGCATGGATCTCTTCTGCCTTCATTTGAGCTCGCCTTGGTTGGTTCTGTTTTTTCTTTTTCCCCGATTTTCTTTATTTTGACGGCAAATAAAAGCAGTCTCTTTGACATTTGATGAGGCTCGTGCTTTTATTATTATTTTTTCCCCCGCTCTCTTTATGATCTGGCGCGCAGCAGCTCGGTTGTCTCTCCTGCGTCCCCTCTACAGCCGGCTGCGCTAGCGGGGCCGTCTCCTCCAGATGTGCCGGAGCCGTTGTTTACGGGCATGTTTAATGCATGCGGGTGCGGCGCCGGGGAAATGACAGCAGAGCCGAGCAAGGCAAGGAGGAAGGGAAAATGCAGCACAGCTGCGGCGAGCGGCTGGAGCAGGCTCTGCAAGGGCAGCGAGCCCCAAAACGGGCACCCAGAGGGGTTGGGGCAGCAGGAACCTGGCCCCGGGGTGGGGAGGAAGGATGGAGGGGATGGGATGGGATGGAGGGGTTCAGGGGATGGAGGGGATGGAGAGGTTCAGGGGATGGAGAGGTTCAGGGGATGGCAGGGTTCAGGGGATGAAGGGACAGAGGGGATGGAGGGCTTCAGGGGATGGAGGGGCTCAGGGGATGGGGGAGATGGAGAAGATGAAGAGATGAGGGGATGGAGAAGATGAAGGGATGGAGGAGGTGGGGATGGGGATGATGGTGAGGATGGTGGAGATGGAAAGGATGAAGGGGAGGAAGGAGATGGAGGAGACAGATGGCGTGGATGGAAGGAGGGAAAGGATGGAGAGGATGGAGGAGGTGGGACAGAGGGGCTGGTGGTGACAGCAAGGCCAAAGGGGTGGGGGACAGGGGGGGACCTGTGGGTGGAGGTAGCAGAGGGGCTGGTGCTGTCACCAGGCCTTGGCAGGAATCTCCCCAACCTGGCAAACCTCCAGGGGTGGATTTGGGCACAGCCCAGCCCGCTCCAGCCTCGATGATCAGTTTGTTGTGCGGGGGCTGCAGCCCTGGCCCTGAGACAGCTTGGGCAGGGGGGGACCAGCAACCCTGGGACCTTCACATAATGAAATTGGGGCGATCAAGGGGTTCAGAGGTGGGCAGACCACCCCTTGTGGCACCCCTTCTGCAGCGCATCATTGGCACCGGGGTGCTCCAGGTCTGGGTGCTGCTCCCCAGCAGCGCCTCTGCCCCAGCCCCAGTGACTGGGATACGAGCGGGGGCTCAGCCAAGCCCCCCCTCCAGCCCCATTTGGCGCCGTGGCTCGAGGCTCGCTCATGCAGGGACTTTAATTTGCTGCTGGGGCCGGCGGCCAAGAGCGAGGCACGACCCTGGCACGGGCAGGGCGGGTGTCGAGCAGAGCCAGGGGAGGAGGAGGAGGAGGACGGGGCTCGGCCCCGTGTGTGATGCACAGGCGCCTGGCTGCTGGCTCCAGGCAGCGGATGGCAAATCCCCTGCAAGGGTGATTTAGCAATTAATGCCTGAGCAAGGCTCCCCGCCTCGGTGAGGCCGTATCCAAGCGACCCGTGGGCCACAGACATCAATGCGGGGCCGGGCTGCAGCACGGCTTCTGTGAGGAGCCCTCGTTTGTCAGCAGCGGCTTCCAGCAGCGCCGGGGGCTTTTCTCCAGGCTGCTGAGAGCGGGGTTTAGCAAGGCGTGCAAGCCCCATCCCATCCCAATTGCCATCCCCTTCCCCTCCTCATCCCATTCCCATCCTTATCTTGTCTCCATCCCCATCCCATATCCATTCCATCCCCATCTCATCTTCCTCCCTATCCCCATCCTCATCCCCCTGCCCATCCCATCTCAATTTAATCCTCATCCCTACCTCTGTCCCATCCCATTGACACCCCATCCCATCCCACCCTATGCCATCTGTAATCCCCATCCCCTCCCATATCCACATCTCATCCCTGTCTCCATCCCCCATCTCTTTCCCTATCTCCACCCCATATACATTCCCATCCCCACTGCATCATCATCCCTATCCCTATCCTCACCCCCATCCCATTCCTATGCCCATCCCATCCCCATCCCAATGCCCTTGCCCATCCCATCCCATCCCATCCTACCCCATCCCATCCCATCCCATCCCATCCCATCCCATCCCATCCCACCCCATCCCCATGCCCATCCCACAGAATCACAGAATCACAGAATCATCTAGGTTGGAAGAGACCTCCAAGATCACCCAGTCCAACCTCTGACCTAACACGAACAAGTCCTCCACTAAACCATATCACTAAGCTCAACCATCCCATCCTCATCCCCATCCCCATCCCATCCCATCCACATCCCATCCTGATTACCATCCCCATCCCATCCCATCCCCATCCCCATTCGCATCCCCATCCCCATCCCATCCCCATCCCCATCCCCATCCCATCCCACCCCACCCCACCCTACAGCCCCAGCCCCTTCTCCCCATATTCCCTTCCACTTCTCCATGACCACCCCCGACCTCCAAACCCATCACAGATTCTCCTCCTCCGAGGCCAAAAAATGCCACCGAGCCCGTCGGCTCGCTAACGAAGATTAATGGGGCAGAGCGAAAGCTCTGGGGGACAGCGAGGGCAACGTGCCCTTATCCCCGGCACCAGCACCTGAGGCATGCATCCTGCATCGCTCAGCATCGCATGTAGCCCCCCCCAGCACACGGGTCCGAGCCGGTGGCCCCGTGGGAGCGGAGGCGACGCGGCGAGTGCTGCAGTGCAGCTGCCGGTGACGGCGCGTTCGGTCGGGGAGAAAACGATGCCTTGCCTCCGCGCCGTCGGAACGGCACGCTGCGAATGGGGAAAGTCGGGGGGGGGGAGGTGCGAAAAAAAAATGAAAAAAAAAAATAAATAAACCAAACGCAGGGTGTTTAATAACCTGACACGTGGAGAAAGCCTGCTGGAAACCAGCCTGTCTCCCTGCCCGAAATCACTCATCCTGCAGGCTGGGTTTTTCCAGCCGATTGTGATTCCTGTGAAGGCGCAGCCCGGCCAGGAGGCGCATTGGTTATTCCGCTGCCATCCCAGCTGGGGACTCAGCATCACGCTGGGAATTTTCCCCTGATATTTCCCCCAATAATAGGAGGGTTTCTTCACTCCCCCCCCCTTCAATGC
Source organism: Cygnus atratus (assembly GCF_013377495.2). NCBI lineage: Eukaryota > Metazoa > Chordata > Aves > Anseriformes > Anatidae > Cygnus > Cygnus atratus. The sequence continues at coordinate 378,902 of NC_066391.1, read as the reverse complement.
ATACAAAAAGTGCCCCGAAATCACAACAGCCCCCCCAGAATGGCTACGAGGGATGCGAAAGTGGTGTCCCAAGGCTCGCCAGGCACCAGCCCTCCCGTTACTAACGAGCTTCATCATTAAGCGTCAGCAGATCCACACCCCCGCGCCCACCCGAGCCGGGGATTCGGCGCTAATCATGTTTACTGCAGAGACTTATTGTGGTGTTCGCAGCCGCCGCTCCCGTCATGGCCCGCCGGGGACTTTCCCCCGAACGAAAGGCAGCGGGAGCTCGATAATTGAGGCTTATTTATGGAAGGGAAGCGGGGAGCAGCGGGAGCTAAAACCGGCCGCCGGAAAAAAACGAGCGCCGGGCTCCGCTCCGCCAGCCTCTGGTGCACTGAGATTTACACCTCGGCCTCCCCACGGGACCTCCCCGCTCCCCGCTCTGGGCTTTTAGCATCCGCCGGGAGCAGGAGATGCGACCCCGGGTGGATTTATGGCCGCTGGGGATAGCGGCGAGGTCGGGGGCTGCTGATGGAGGAAGCCATCCGTCAGCAGCCTCCAGCCTCCCCGGGTGAGGTCGGGCCTCCCACCAGCACCACCGCGCTCGTGGGCGGCTGGTCAGGGATAGGTGTCGTGGCTCAAAAAGGCAACAAGCCCAAGCGTAGTGTGCACAGACATTTTGTCTATAATGCACGGAGCTGCACCCTAAATTGCATCGTTAGATGGGGATGGGGATGGGGTGGGGATGGGGGAGGAATTGGGATGGGATGGGGTTCGGATTGGGGTTGGGAAGGGGTTGGGATTGGGATGGGATGGGGGTGGAGTTGGGATTGGGATAGGGTTGGGATGGGGTTGGGGTTGGGATAGGGTTGGGATGGGGTTGGGGTTGGGATGGGGATGGGATGGGGATGGGGATGGGGTGGGGTTGGGATGGGGGAGGGATGGAGATGGGGATAGGGTTGTGTTGGGGATGGGATGGGAATGGGATGGACATAAGGATGAGAATGGGATGGGACTAGGGATAGGGACAGGGATGGGGTTGGGATGGGAATAGGGCTGGGAATGGAGATGTGGATAGGATGGAGATAGGGATGAGGATTGGGATTGGGAAAGGGGTGGGGTGCCATGGGGCAGCCAGCAGCTGCCTCTTACCCCAACACCCCATCAGCACACCCCAGAGCCCCCCAAAACCTCCCGCCCCCCCCCCAACCCTTGGGCAGCCTGCTCCTTTAATATTTAATGTGAGATTAAAGCCAAATCTAGGGGGATATTTTTTTTTTAATTCCAGTGTATCACGAAATGAGCTATGAATAAAACTTAACTTGGGCAGAAGAGGATTTATTTATGAGTTTCAGCTGAAATTTGCTCCGCCAGGGCCCCAAGCGGAGCAGGCAGGAATACAGATGAGCTCCTGCTTCCAGCAACGCCTGCCAGCAGCTGGGGAAGCTGCAGGTATAAATTTTACCTCCGCCTTCCTCCCTCCCCATATCCCGGCCCAGGCGCCTGCTTTTTGTCTTTTATTTGGATTATTCTGGCGCTGTTTGCTCTCCGAGGAAATTACAGTCGGGAAGCTCGGGGGCTCCTCATGGACGTTCCTCGTGCCCCCCTCAGGGCAAAAGCCACCGCCACAATGGGGTTTTTCCCCCCGTTTCCCCCAAATCGAGCCCCCCCATCCTCATAGGATGAGCACCCCAAGGCTGAGCATGCCCCCCCCTCCCAATCAGGAAAACCAATTTACCTCCATCTTTAATTAATTAGCTCGAGCTAATGAAAGCATCGCATTTCCACAAAGACCCAGGATCCCAGGGTCCAGCCCAGCATCGCAGCAATATTTGGAAATTAAACCGATAAATAATAGATGCTCACCGTTAATGAACTGATTTTAAATGGAGATACTTTATTTTTATTTTTTTTTTAATTCGCGACTTTTCTGCTCTCAGGAAAGTCATTAGCACCTGCCTGGGAGCAGAATTAAGTCGGAGAACAGTAATCGATTCCTTTTATTAGCAAATTGAGAAGCGCTTTAATATTTATCGGTTTATTGTTCAGAAATCATCTGGGAGGAAAATGCCCCTCTCCCACTCTGAATCCCACGCAAAGTTTCGAGAATTAAATTTATTAGGGGTATAAATTTATAATGGCCTAACTCGCTACACAGATGGAATATATATCGCTAATGTAATTTTCCAAACCAGTGATGAGCGTGTCTGAGGGATTTTTTACGGCAAAGTAATACAGTCTAATATATTGCAGAACAGCAAAATATATTAGATATGTATATGAAACACATCCAAAAAAAAAAAAAAAGGGATGATGGATTGTGCTGTGCTGCACCCGAAGTGCCGGGGAAGCTGCTTGGCTGAGATGCTCGGCGCCCACGGGGACCGCGTGGGGACAGCGGCAGCCAAAGCACGGGGTGGGGGAGCTGCTGATCCCCCCTGGGACCCCGAGTGGTCCATGAGTGTCCCGGGACCCCCAAACCCCAGCCCCTGGCTTCCTGCCTCCCTCCTGCTGCTCCTCCGAAGCCAGCGCCTTCCTCCCGCAGCCCGAGATGGCCTCGTTATGCCAAAGAGCTCATTTAAGTGAGGCCAATTTCAGTCCCTGGCATGTCTAAATGAGCTGGGCTGCTTCCCTCTCCTCCTCGCTTCCCAAGGTTAGCGCGCGCAGAGCGGTGGGAGCCTGCGGAGCACGCATGAGTGGCTCTGGAAAAAGCAGGGAAAAAAAAAAAAAAAAGGAGGAAAGAAAAAAAGAAGGTAAACGGGGTCTAATTGGCGTAATGGGGGCTAATTTGTTTTCAAAAGCCGCCTCTCCCCTGACCCAGGGAATTGGCATCGCCTGAACAACACCGGCAGCGTGCTCTCCCGTGGGGACCGCGCTTCAGCGTCTCCTCCTGGTGGTGCCGGCACCGGCAGCACCCAAAGGTGCGAGGCTGGGTGCTAGGGTGCGGCCGCTGCCCCCCGCAGGGACCAGCCCCAGCGCTGAGCCCTCGCCTGCTTGGAACCCCCCAACCACCCGGCCTTCCCTTCCTCCCCCCTCCCTCCCTCCCTTCTTCTCCCTTTCCTTCCTTCCTTCCCTCCCTCCCTCCTTCCATCCCTCCCTTCATCCCTCCATCCTTCCTTCCATCCCTCCCTCCTTCTCCCTTTCCTTCTTTCCCTCCCTCCCTCCATCCATCCCTCCTTCCATCCATCCTGCCTTCCCTTCCTCCATCCATCCATCCCTCCTTCTCCCCTTCCTTCCTTTCCTTCTTCCCTCCTTCCATCCATCCTTCCATCCTTCCTTCCATCCATCCCTCCTTCTCCCCTTCCTTCCTTCCTTTCCTCCTTCCATCCTTCTTTCCATCCTTACCTCCCTCCTTCTGTCCTTCAGTCCATCCCTCCTTCCTTCTCCCCTTCCTTCCTTTTCTCTTTCCATCTGTCCTTCCTTGCACCCATCCTTCCATTCCTTTCCTCCCTCCTTCTCCCCTTCCTTCCCTTCCTCCCTCACTCCTTCCATCTCTTTCCATCCCTCCTTCCTTCCTTCCCTCCTTTCCTTCCTCCATCCCTCCCTCCCTCCCTCCTTCTCCCTTTTCTTCCTTCCTTCCCTTCCTCCTTCCATCCTTCCCTCCCTCCTTTCTTCCATCCTTCCATCCATCCATCCCTCCCTCCCTCTTTCCATCCTTCCTTCCATCCATCCCTCCCTCTTTCCATCCTTCTTTCCATCCCTCCCTCCCTCCCTCCCTCCTTCCATCCGTCCATCCCTCCCTGCCTGCCCAGCAGAGCCCAGACCCCCCCCCCCTCCTCGCCCCCCCCCCCCCCCCCCCCAGCTCCTCCTACCCCACGCAGCTGGGGCGGCCCCAGCCCTATATCAGCAGCCCCTGCGTGCCCTTACTGCCCCTCCAGCCCTAAAATGCAGCAGGCTGAGAGCAGCACTCGTCCCTTCAAGCAGAGGAAGAGCCTCGGTGGGTCCCTGGGGGGTGGAGGAGGAGGAGGAGGATGAAGATGAAGATGAAGGATAGGGATGGGTGGTGCTGTGCTCACTGCTCCCTCCTTTTCTCTCCTGCAGCCACCAGGATGCACGAGGTGACGGAGATCCGCATCAAGTACCCCAACAAGATCCCGGTGAGGGCTGCGCCCCGCTCCCTTCCCAGCCCCCAGCGTGAGGCTGGGGGCTTTCGGGCTCTTCCCCAAACCTCAGCTTCTCAAAGGAGTCCCCTGTGGCCCCCCCCCCCCCGCCCCAGGACCTCGAAGCAGCCACAGGGGTGGCACCTTCTCCCCCCAGGGGGCTACAAGCAAGCCAGGAGCAGCTTCAAAGACCGGCTCTGCTTTCCTGTGCCCCCCTGCAAGCCCCGTGAGCTGCCCCCCAGCCCCTGTCTCGCCCCCCCCCCAGCCTCCTCTCTCTGCTGCAGGTGGTGGTGGAGCGCTACCAGAAGGAGAAGAACCTGCCCCCCTTGAGCAGGACCAAGTTTCTGGTGTCCCAGGACCTGCCCCTGGCCCAGTTTGCTGTCACCCTGCGGTAAGCGGTGAAGGACACAGAGGGGTCTGGGGGCTTCCTTTGGGGGGGGGGGCATCGACACCCCCATCTGGATGCAGCTGATCCTGCAAAAACAGCCCGACTTGGAAGCTGCTGCTTCAGGCATTTGCCCCACCGGGCACACATTGATTAGCCTCAACCTGATGCAATTAGCCTGTGCAATTAGCCAAGAGTGTTTCCTTGCCAATGTTTCCAACCTGCCCCAGCCCTGCAAGAGAGCAGCATCTGGCCAAGAGCTTGGGACCCGCGGGGGGGGGGCTCCAGCCCTGCAGGCAGGACACCCCCCCCCCCCCCGCTGTGCCCCATCTGCCCCAGCTTTAGCGGGCTGGGGGAAGGATGCAGGTAAGCTCTGCACCTCCCCTCTGGGTGTTTTTTGGGTCCTGCCACCGCCAATCTGCCGCAAAACTCACCCGGTGCCTCCCCTCCCCTCGCCAGGACGCGTCTCTGCCTGGCCTCCTCGCAGACCCTCTACCTGCTGGTGAACAACAGGGGGCTGCCCAACATGACCGTCACGATGCAGGAGCTGTATCGCGACAACAAGGACGAGGACGGCTTCCTCTACCTCACCTACGCCTCCCAGGAGATGTTCGGGGGGCTCCTTCCCCGGCAGACCCCGTCCAGCCCCGACCTCGCCTTCTCCCTGGCCGTGGTTTGATGGCCGTGGCTCTGTCCCGGTCCCAACCCCGCTGCCGGCTGCTCCTTAATCCTTGGGATTTAGGCCCAAATCGCTCCCCTGGCGCAGCAGGGGCTGGTGCTGGCTCGCTCGGGGCCACGCAGAGGTTGTTTTTTTCCGGGGGTTTTGTGCAAGGCTTTGCAGCCCAAGAGCAGGCCGGCTGCGTGGAAACCTTGGGCTTCTCTAAGCCACTTTGCTCTCCTAATAGGATCGGGGCTGAGGAGTTTGATGGGTTGTGGAGGTTTTGTGCTAAGCTGCTGCTGGAATAAAGAGAACGGGAGCGGGCCGGTTCCCCTGGTCATCAACCTGGCTTCATCCCTGGCTTTACTGGGGAGAAAACACAGAGAGGGGCAAGGATTTTGCTCCCCCCCCCATCGGATATGGGGCAAAAGCAACCCCTGGAGCAGCTCCCCATATCCCTTCCCTGCTCAGAGCCTGGGGTTGAGCCCCCCATTGCCTCCCCCCCCCCCCCCCGACAGGGCACGGAGCAAAAAGCTGCAGCAGAGCTTAAAAATGCGCTCGAATTTTCGCGTCGTGCTGTGAGTCAGGCACCGCCGCTTCCTGCCGCCGATGCTGCAAAGCGCTGCTTAAATATTTAAGGCTTCCCTTGCGAGAAAGTGCCTCGTCACCCTGGGTGAGTATTTCATGCACGTTTTACGGTTAAAACGTTAATAAATAAGCTCTAAAACTAGCTGCCACCAGCAGCAGGAGCTGGGTCCCTGATGTGATTGGGGGGGGGTGAGTCAAGTCCCCCCCCCCCCGCCTGCACAAGGATGGAGAGAAGGGGCTGGGGGCTGCGCCTTGGTGCCACCCGGGTCCCTCCGAGCCATCTCTGCCCCCCCAGCAGTGCAGCACCCGAGGTTTTGGGATGGGGCGAGGCATTTCCATGGGTGCCAGCAGCCGGGGAAGCACTTTGGGGCACTGTTTGCCTCTTGAATGCTTCAGGAAGCCGGCGCGGGGTGCTTTTGTTACAAACGTGTATTTAACCTGTCAGCCCGCAGCTGATCCAGCTCTACCCCAAACCCTGCTGAATAGGGAAGGGGCTGGCGCACCTCGCTGTGTTTGCACACTCCCGTTATCTCTTGGCATCTTGTAATTAAGACCGCGAGCTCGTCAGGGCGAGGACTCCGCTTCACCCACGTGCGTAACTCCACGGGGCTGGCTCGGAGCACCCCGGTAGCTCCGTGCTGAACCACCTCGTGTGAGCACGCTTGTCTTTTATTTTTCCAGCAGCATCCCTCCGACACCTGAGACCTGCCTGGAAGCCTTCAGGCTAGGAGCAAAGCAGAAAAGCACCACGTGTGGTACGAGGGGGCTGGGGAGAGACCCCCCCCCATCTTCCATCCATCCTCTCCTTCCCTTCCCTACCCCCATCAGAGCAGGATGGATGGGGCTGGCATCTGGGAGATGAAAGCGCATCCTTCACCGCTAGCGGGGAGAATCGCTTCCCAGAAAGCGTCTGCAGCCAGGAGAGGCTGAAAGCAGGGAGGACCTGAGCTGCCTTGCAGCTGTGCTCCCCTGCAAATCCTCCCCCCCCCACCCCCCCACGCATCCATTCCTCCCACACCAGGTTGTGTAGTGGTTGCAGAGGGATGGGGTGCCCTTCCCTGCCAGGAAAACCTCGCAGTTACCAGCTGGAGCCAGTGCTCAGTTAAATCCAGCACCCTGGGAAGCCTCCAAACCCTTCTGCGGGGCTGCACGATGTCCTGGATGGGGAACTGGGCTTTGCTGCTTGATTTGCACGTGGCTGCTCGCAGATGTGAGCTGCTTGCGTTCTTCTGCAGTATCTTCTGCACTAATTGCTGCTTGCAATTATTGGTGGATGCAGCCAGGAGTGAGCTCAGGGCCAGAGCAGTGGAGCAGAGCATGGGGGTGAGCGCTGACACCTGGGGGGGGGGGGGGGTTCTCACTGCTGGCCACCAGCCCCTTCCCACCATGTGGGATGTGGTTCTACCCCCAGCATCCCCAGTTTGATTTGGGAAGGGGTCTCTGAGCATGGCAGCTGCTTGTCCCACACCCCGATGCTCGCTGAGAGGAGCCCCTGGCCCCTTTAGCCCCTTTGTTCTGGCTTCAGGAAAAGGATGGGGCTGGGGGAGATGGGCAGTTCATCTCAAAATGAAAGGGCATTTTAAGGGCAGAAGCTGCCTGGAATTCCGTTTCCCTTCCCAGAACAATCCCAGGCTCCAGCTCCATCATCCCCACCCTCCCTTCCCCCTTGTTCCTTCCCAGGTGATGCTGAATCTCTCGCTCTGGCCCCGAGCTGTGCCAACCTCCCTGTTACAAAAACTCTCCTGTGGTTTAATCGTCGTTCCCCGTGTGTTTGGACCTTTTTGGTCCTGGTGTGCTCGGTGCAAAGCTGCTGCCAGCCCCATAACCGGGGAAATCCCTCCAGGGAGCAAACCACACGTGGAGGAGACGCATCTGGATATGCACCAGTGTTAACCATGCTCCGAAGGGCATGGGGAGGACGGGGGGGCTTTGGGCTCTCTGCTCGCTCCAGATCCAAGCACAGACATAAAGTGCTGAGGAGCCCGGTGAGGATTACCCAAAAGTGGCTGTTTATCCTCTAAAAAGGCTCCTCGGAGGGATAGAGCAGCTCAGGGAACGTGGCACATAAGCGCTTGACTTCTTCCCATTACAAATCCCTGAATGGAAGCAGCTGGGAGATGGGGTCCCCAGGGACCCTGCTCCCCAGGGTGGGTTTTCTTGGGGGAAAAAAAAAAAAGGCATTTTTAATTTTTAGGGCCAGTGGGAGGCAGCTGATGTGCCCTGTGGGATGAGGAGCTGTGAAAGGAGGGGCTTGAAGGCATTTTAGCTGCTCTGGGTGGCCTCAAAGGGCACCCAAGGAGTGTGGGTGCAGGTGGTGGGGGAACTCGGGTCCATCTTCATCACATCCTGCAAAGAGAGGGAAGCTTGTCCCCGGGGGGTGATGCTAAAAGATGCCACCTGCCTTCCATTTGGTCCATCAGGAAAATGAAATAAAGCAACCGGCTCGGAAGGGGCTGCTGACGGACTTTTCGGCTGCTTCGTTTATTTTGCTGGATGCCGTTTGTAATCATAAGCTGTCCCTCCTCGTACAAATATAATCACATATTTATTGCCGAGACAATTCTGAGTTAATTATAAGGCAACTAATTTTCTCAGCAGGGCCTTGCAATGTTTGGGTGTGAAGGAGCCAGCTGTAACGCCGAGCACTTCTCCTCCCCGTTTCTTACATGCAATGCAAGTCACTCAAGTTCCTAAAACAGAGCAAGATGAAACATGGGCCACCGGTGCCCTTTTGGGGCACAAATCCCTCAAAAAAAGTGAGAACAAGCTGGTGGCCGTGTCCTGAGCCCAAGCACCAGGGTCCCCCAGGTGCCCACCTGCACCAGCTGGGCAGGATTTTGCCCCTTGCTCCTCATTAAGCTCCCTTCGCAGCTGGTGTGCGGCTTCATCAGCAGGGAAACATCCCTGCTTGGGCTCTGTCGGGTGGGAGAAGTGACGTGCCTTTGTTTTGTAAATTGGTCTTTCATCTCTGAAGGCGCTGTTTGTGTGGGAAACGCTGCTCAGCACACTGGCTCCTGATTATGCTCAGCTCCTTTTGTCTCACCCTTGAAGAGATGTTTTCCATCAGAGCCGGGATAACGAAGCCATCTCCACATTGAGGTGATTAAGCCCTCGCTTACACCCGCTTCCTCTGCCTGCTTTAAGCCCCCATCCAAAATTTGGGGGCTCCGTACATGAAGCTTCTGCCTTGGGTTTCAATCCTGTGGCCACGAAGCGATGGAGAAGGCTCAAAGGCTCCTGCACCATCCACTGTCCCCCAAACCCATTTTTCCTGCACCTTGCTGCTGTAATTGGGGGGGGGGGGGGGGGGGGGGGGGGGGGTGAGGCCGCTTGATGCATCAAAATAGCCCCAAATGGAAAAAATTAAACCCCAAACCCCCAGAAGAGGGTTTGCTGCCCGGCGGGACACGGCACCTCTGCGCATTTTGCAGGGCTTGAACGGCTTTGAAGGGCTCAGCGAGCCCAGCCTCGACGTTTTCACTTCTTCGGAGCCATTTATTCCCCTTTATTTATCCTGGGATCCCCCAAGGCTCTTTAATTTCAGCGCTAAATCCAGGTTGATCCGGCAGCGGTGATATTTCCTGCCTGCATTCCTCCCCTCCTCATTACTTTATATTAAAAGCGGTTTCGCCGCAGTCACATCCCGCGCTATTTATAACCCGCAGGAGGGAATATTTCAGACCGGAGCTGGCTGCACCCAGCCTGGCTCCTCGCCTGCACCCTGAGCATCCGAAGGCACCGAGCCTTTGGGGGGATCGCAGGATTTTGCTCGCCCTCGTCCATCTCAGAGCTGGGTTTTGGCCGGCGCTGGCTCCCCAGCGGGATGAGTAAGGGCAATGATTCACCTTCCCTATCAAGCAATTAGCACCAGGTCTGCAGCTAATGAGCTGTCCTGGCTCGCTCCGGGCAGAAGGAAGAAATTAAAGAGAGGGATAGGAGACAGCAGCGCTGCCCTCCCAGCACAGCACGGGGGATTTTTGTCGATTACGGGAGGGCTGCGAGAGGCAGGGGCTGCAGGGCCCCAGCGGCACCCCCAAAAGAGGGATGCTCCAGGCCGTGCAGGGGGGGATCCCTCGCAAATCCCTCCGCTTCCCAGCCTGAGCAGGCTTTTAGGATCGGGGGTGGGGGTGTGGGGGGGAAATGCAGAAGGCATCGGCTCCTCTGATGGCATCTCGGTGGCGTTAACGTGACGAACTTCTCTAATTGACGCTCATTACGAATAGAAACCTTCTAGGAATCCAGCCTCGTCTCTGGCTGCCTTATTAGCACTGATCATCAGGCTGCCTCTCAAAATAAAGGCTTGGATGTGACGGGTGTGTGTGTGTGTGTACCCTTTTTCGGTTTTTTTTTTTTGCAAAACGAGAGGCAGAGGTGAGAAAGGAGGCGCAGGAGGGCAGAGCAGGGGGGGGGGGAGCAGCTCCGTTAACACCGCCGCTAATTGCGTTCCTGCTGTTCGGCGCAAGAGCAGCCAAAAAATAAAAATAAATAGAAAATCGCTATTTTGCTCCACGATCCCGGCTTTGCCTGAATTCTCCCCATCAGCAGAGGCCCCCTTGGTGCCCGGTGATGGAGCAGAGGCCGGAGAGGGGACGCGAGGACACCCAACCACCAGCACCCAGCCAGAGGAGCACCTGGGGGCTGCCTCTGATCCAGCCCAAAGAGCACACGAGAAAAGACGAAGGGAGAAAAGGGAGAGGAAGGGGAGCGCCCCCCGGCTCCACAAGGATGCTCCGGTGGAGATGGAGCTGGAGAGGAAGAGGAGGCTCTTCCCAAGGACCACGCTGCCTCAAACACGCTCTGCTCCGCCGCGAGCTCCATCACAGCCTCGTGCGTGAAGACGGAAACCCTGCCTGGCCCTGAAGCCTCAAATAATTCACCGCTTTCTCCATCCGTCCCCCGAAACCAGCAGCGCTGCTTTGTTCGAATTAAAGATTTCCCCCAGGACCGCAACCTGGCTCCTGCTTTGCAGATTTACAGCTGCTGGAAAGGGATAAAAAATGTGCTTTTTTTTTTTTTTTTTTTTTGATGGCAAGTGCTCCCGGTAGGACGCCTTGACGTCTGGGTAATTTCGTTATCCGGGCACGAGGGGCCCCTTCCTTCTGCTCTGGCTCTTCCAGCACTTTGCATAATAAATTCGCAGAAAGCAGCAGAGGACTTTTACCTTCTTTCCGAGCGTCGGAGCGCGCGAAGGAGCAGGGAGGGAAGGGGATTCCCCACCAAACAGCCCCGCGGCGATGCCAGGTGGGAGGAACAGATCTTGGAAACAGCTGGACGGCCGCGAAGCTCGCCCTCTCTCCGCCGTTGCCTCCCAGATATCTGCAGGCAAAGCAGCCAGACAAAACTCCACCACAATAAATAAAACGCCCCGCTGCTCGGCAGCTCTCCCTCCGATGCGAGGAGGAAGGAGCCTCGTGAACAACCCGAATTACCCCTGCCCGAATCCAGCAACAAGGGGAAATCCATTGCCCGAATCCGCCGGGGCTGAGCGGACAATCAAGGTCGTGACTTTTTTTCCCCCATTCGTGGGTGGGGGATACACTCACGCTGTGAAGCCCCTAATTAAAGCCACGCTTCGTGGCGTTGCCAAAAAAAAAAAAAAAAGCATTAAATTGCGCTAAAATTGGAAGGGGACAAGGGGAGAGGCACCTGGCCGGAGGCAAAGCTGCTTCTGCCCACCAGGGCCTCATCCTGCCGGTGCAAGCGCGCTCATTCTGCATTAGCAGCACATTCCCTGGAAGTAATAGCAGCCCCTCCGGTCATTAATATGGAAATGTATTCCCGCTCCACGGCAGCGAGATGTTTGTGCAGATTGGAAGCAGCTTGCTGAGATTCGCTTCTGAATGCGTGGACATTAAAGCTGCCCCATTACAATGTTGATGATTTCTTCCCTTCTGATGAATAGCCTGCCATAAATAGACTCTGATTAATTGCGGCTGCACTTGGAGGGCTGGAAATGCATCATTTGCCTCTACGGATTGGGATAATGGTCATCATCTGCCTTTGAGAGCCATTCAGCAGGAGAGGGCTCGGCTCTGCCGGGGAAGCCAGGTGGCTGCTCGCGAGTTTTTGCGCCAGACACCCAGCTCCCAACAAAAGGCTCGGGTGCCTCGCCGCAGGCTGGCTGCGAGCTAATTGCAGCTCTTTCCACTCTTTGCTCTTATTTATCATCATCCCTGCTTCGGGGCGGGCTGGCCAGCGGGAAGCAGAAGGGACCGAGCGTCCTAAGGAAAGGGGCGGCTTTCGGGAACCGAGTTGCGAAGGGGACGGAGACGGGCGCAAAAATCATTTTTTTCATTAGCTTGCCGGAGCCACGCGCGCGTCCTCGCGCGCTTGAATAAACCAGACGGAAGGCACGCAAACCGCGGGGCACCCCCCGAGCTGCAGACAGACACCCGCGAGCACCGCGCCGTGCCCAAATGCTGAACCCGCTCCGGGCAAAGCCACCCCCCCGCCCTAAAGGGCTGCCCCGAATTGCACGGGGTAGGGAAGTAAATGCCAAAAGGTCGGGGGGGGGGGGGGGAAGGGGGTGATGCCAAGCTGCTGAGCCCTCCCCAGCGCGGGCGGAGGAGGCGATGCTGAGCCCCCCTCCCAGCACCGCAGCGGCAGCCTGGATGCTCGGGGAGTTGCCATGGAAACCCGGGAGCTTTGGGATGCAGCTGAGCATCCTTACGGGGTGGGACGGTGCAGGCGGCGCCCTGCAGTGGGGCGCGGAGGGCTGCAGCCCCAAAACTCAACAGGGATTCGGGCACCGGTGCTCCCCGCAAACAGGGGGAAAGCCATTCCCTGCCTCGCCCACCGGGCTTTACTCCCTGCTCATTAACGGGGCTGAAATGAGCTAATTAGGCAGGGCTCGCAGCCCTGGGGTGCTGCTCCTGGACACCCCGAAACAGCCGATGGGACCAGGCTGGGAGACAGGTCCCAGCAGGGCAGAAACCCGCGGCTCAGGAAGGAGTAATAGGATTTTCCAGCTCTGCTGGCTCAGTGGAGGCAAACAAGGGCTCAGCGATTAAAGCCCGTAAGTGAATTACGGCAAGACGGCCCCGCTGCTGGGCCCACGGGGAAGGAGCTGAGGCAGCACGACGTGCCAGGACGGCTGCTTACTTGGGGTCCGTTCATCCAACTTCAGCCTCAGCCGCTGGCTTTTCATTTCGGGGGGGGGGGGGGGTGAGCTACGGCAGGTTATCAGCGTCGTGCTCGATTTAATGCACCCAAACACCAAAGGCGCTGAAATAAATCATGAGCTATGCGTAACGAGGTCATAAAGGGTGAGAAACAGCAGACTGGGGCACATCCAGGGCTGGATGCATCCCAGGGTGTGTTACCGCAGCGAACAGCAGGCGCGCAAACCATCTCTGCTTTGCATTTCTCTCGTTCCAGCTCCCAGCCCTTGCATCTCACCCTGGCTTTTCTCTGCTGACCTCAGAGCCACGGGGATGCTTGCCCAGGGGCAGGAGAAGTCTCCTTCCACCCACCCCCCCCCAAGAGAACGATCCCTCCTGGCGCTGCAGGTTTCCAAATATTTGTTTGAAGGGACCGCGTTTAATGGGCCAACTGAAGAGCATAAAACCAGGCACTAATTGGCCCGGCGTAAAGCTGAGCTCCGGCCGTTCTGCAGCTCCCATCACTCCTGTCACCCGCCGGGGCTGACGAGGTGCAGCGTGATTCATCATTACAGCCGGGGCTGCGAGAGGGAGGAAAAACAAACAAACGGCCCACGGGGCAAACCTGCTGGAAGCCGGCGAAGTTTCTGACTCATCTGGAATGACGAGGAACGGCGGCGGCGCCGCCTGCTGCGGTGGGCCAGGTTTGTGCAAAGCTGCTCCCACCTCCAGGGGCCGTTCCTCCGGCTCGTGGCTTCCCCGCAGCAGCTCCCAGCAGGGCGAGGAGGCAGCAGTCTGCAGGAGCAGAGCCCGGCCGTTATCCGTGGCCAAACCTTTTGGAGGAAGGAGGTTTAATTCAGGTGGCTGAATGCCACCGTGCACAGGAGCCGGGCAGCGCTACCCCACCCCAAAGCATCCCTTTGTAAATTCCAAAGGCGAGCAGCTTGCCCAGGCTCCCGCCATCCCAGCACGCAAGCACCGGGTCCTGCCGGCCCCACGTGCCTGATTTCCAGCCACAGGGAAGAAAACCCTGGGCACTGCCATGGGATTTACCAGCCCTGTGGCCACACACGCCTTTGAAGCACGTTGGGCTGGATCCAAATAACGCCGGTGACGCTCACCCGTCGTTCGTTCCCTGCCCAAATCCTATAGGAAGCAGAACTACGAGAAGGAAAGCAGCTGTGACGCATTTGGGATGGAAAAACGGTTGCTTTTAAAAACAATAATAATTAAAGAAAACAAAGCAACACTTTTAAAAGCAAAAGGGGAAGTTTGGCATCGCGCAAGGGCAAATGGCTCCCCACGCTCGCGGCTCCACTGCCCGCAGGGAGGCAGGAGGAGGGGGACAAGGAGACCTCGCTCTGGTGAAGCCGCCGGAGTCTTTGTCACATTTAAACGTTCTCCAAGCCCTTTCGTGGAAACAGCGACCTGAATCCTCGCCCGTGCTGCTGCACATGAATAAAGCATGCTCCCCATCCATTATAGAGCAGCCGGGCGGCACGCGGCGCCGCCGGCTCCCCACTCGGGTCCTTCCCTGCTGCTCACGTGGGCAGAGACCAGAGGTGGCGAATGCCCCAAGGAATTTGGCCTCAGCTGCGTTTCGAAGGCAAGATTTCCCTCCCCCGCTCTCCAAGCACGCAGCAGCCCCTGCGACTTGCTGCTCTCTAATAATTCGTCGCTGCAGGCACGGCTCCTGCCCTTCCAGCATGAGTTTGCAAGCCTGTTAACGCCCTGCGAGCCTGGCTGGGCTGCAGTCAATGTGTTTTGGGCTAAAATATAGAAAAAAAAAAACCACCTTGGTTCTCTCTAGCCCCTTTCGGAGGAAGAGCCCGGTGCAAAACATCGCGTCCCTCCAGGCTGCACCCGTGCACGCTCCCCGTCCCGCGCCCTCCAGCCAGGCCACAGCAGCGAGAGCTGGCTGTCCTTTAAGCTCCCTAAAAATAATTAGCAGGAAAGTTCATTACAGCAGGGCTAAATGCTCCGGCGGCGTCCTTGGAAGCTGCCAGCAGCTCTCCCGCAGCTGGCGCGCACGCCGCTCGGCTGCCCAGACCCGTAATGAAGCGCGGGGGGGGAGGCGCGCTCGGCAAATTAGATCCAGTTGATGATCCAATTAAGGGTATGTTTGCAGAACTATCGGAAGCAAAAGATGCTCCCTGGGCAGACGCCACGCTGCGAGGCAGCTTTCACAAAATGGCCCCGCAGGGAGAGGCCTCTCGCTTCTTATTCGTTGCAACAACTGCAGCCAGAGGTCCGGGCACCCTCCGAGCCGAAGACCGCGACCGGCTAACGAGGGAGATGGCTCCTGGCTGGAATATTTGCAGTCCGAGCAGCGCATTTCCTCATCTGTAACAGATATAATAGCTCACGTAAGCAAAACGCGAGCACACGCAGGTCCTCTCCGGGCCAGACTTTGCCTCCCCCAAAAGTCCTTGCACCGGTGCCTTTATAAGGTTAAAGGAAAAACGTGTGGTGCCAGGAGGGGAAAGAGCAACCTGAATGTAAGGGATTAGCCAGGAAACCTAGCAGACTTGTTAAATGAACGCAGAGCAGCATCAGGGCAGCTGAGGAAGGGGAGGAGCGGGCTTCCGCGGATGCGAAGAAGAGGATTTTGCGGCGGTTGTGACAGTCCTGGGGAAAAGGATCTGAAGGATCAAGGTATTCAGGAAGAGGGATTAGTTGGAGCCCAACACAAACAAACAGAAAACGTGCACGCCTCAGCAGAGCTCCTCTGCCCCTCGGTTTTTACAGAAAACCCAGCGATGTGCCAGCAAAGCCCTGGGAGCAGAGGCACCGAATCGAGCCCCCGAGCACGCAGCTCTACCGCTTTCATCCAGAAAAGGCGATTTTTGTCAAGCCTCCGTAAAAACCGAACACATTGGGATCAAACCACTCAGCAGCACAAGCAACGAGCGCCGTTTCAACACAACCACCACCAGAACCTCGCCCCAACGTGGCCGTTATCCCCTCGAGGCTTGGAGCCACGAGCTCGGACAGCGCTCCACGGTGCGCTCGCTGCATTCCCAGGGCGAATTTTGGGCTGACCCGAGCCCGATTCCCTCCCCAAGCCCCTCTCCAGGGCTGGAAGCGGGGATCCCCAAGCCGGGCAGCCCCGCTTTAATACCGGGTACGAAGCGCCCGCTCTGCCTCCAACCCAGCTCCCGATCTCCTGGGATGTGACAGCCTCCTCCTGGAGAGCAACCAGAGGAAATCCCTTAAATGATCCTTCCGGAGAAGTGAAGGCTTCAAACGTGGCGCCGTCACAAGCGGTTACCGTCAGCGTCACTGCTCCGGCGCCGGCGTCCAAGGGCTGACACGCGCTCGGAGGACGGAGCCAGAGCCCCTGCGGGACCAGGAGCTGCGCCGCTCACCCGTGACTCACCCAGGAATGGTGCTGGGAAGGGAAAGGCCCCGAATCCAGGCCACGATGGCGTGCCAAATCAGGTTACTGTATCACAGATGCTCGCCGAGCGCAGCAACAAGCGCGGGTTCCCCGGGGAAAGGGCAGGGGACCAAGGCAGCTCCTGGTTTGTCGCCCCTGCGAAGAGGAGAGCGGGCGCAAACAAGGCAAGGATGAGGCCGCGTCGGGATGGAGGAGCCGGGGGCTTTGCCACGGGGCTTTGGGAAACATCGCTGGTGCTCCAGGCACGTCCCCCTGGTCATCCCGAGCCTGTCCCAGCCCCTCCAAGCTGCTCCACGGCCACCCCAGCGCTGGAAGGGCTCCACGGGGGCTTCAGCAAGCACTGCCCGCTTGGGCTCGGGTTTCCCCTCTTTTGAAGGGCTGAAGATCACAAGCAGAGGCTGCAAGGGAAGAGCCACCAGGCTCCAGAGAAGCAGCAATGAAGAAGTCGTCCCCTCCACGTCAAGTGGCAGGATTTCCAGCGGAGACACTCGCGGGCAGGTCCTTCCCCAGCCCAGCTGCTCGCCTCGCTTTAGCAGCGCGTCTACAAACGGTTGTACCCTACCCTCGTCTCTCCACCTCCTGCTCCGAAGATCCAAGAGACGTACAAACGGAGAAGAACCGCTGGGGAAAACAACGACAAACTTCAGAGGAAGAGCCTCGCCGAGCAGAAATGCCAACCCCCATCTGGAGCTGCAGGCGAGCAGCCCGTAAGCGAGGTATCGACCAGATCCTGCCCTGAACCCCTTTGGGTTTGACAGCTGCTTTGTTTTCAAGCATATATATGGCGGTACAAACCACGTTTTCGAGGATTTATCTCTGGTGGCATAAATCCCGAGGACATTTATTGTCTCGTGCTGCTCGGACACCGTCGTACAGCAGAGCCCCAGCGGCGTAACGCTTTAGGGAGCTCCCAGCCGTAGGAAATACCCCGCGCCCGCTGCCCGCGTGAGAAAACCCCACCACCAAGCACTTTTTAGAGGCCAGCTCCCTCTCGCACAACCTCACAGAGGTCCTGCTCCGTTACAACCCACCGGCAGCATCTTCACCCCCACCCCAAAAAGCTCCCCCCATCTCTCTCATGGCCACTGGTCCCAGTTCGAAGCCTGTGCTGGGACTGGCACAGCACCAGCACCAACTGGGAAGCAAAAGCCCCTGCAGCAGCAGAAAGGCACTCGCCTTCTGCGTTTCCAGACAGAACTGACATCTCTGCTCTCATTCATTTACCTTTGATCCCGCTTTCATGATACCGTGCGGTTATTTGAGGTAATTTCCCTTTTTAAGTCCTCACCTGCTCATCACCCTGTGCTGGATGTGTGGTTTTTTTTTTTTTTTTAAATCGATGCATTGCTACGGAAACCAACTTTTATCTGATGCACAAAAGCCTTCCATTTCCCCGGCATAACCAGCAAGGGTAAAAGCAAAAGCAGAAACGCCAGCGATATTCGGATGTTTGTTTTAGGTGAGCCCGGTAATTGGAGAGAGGCGGGAGGAGACGTTGCCTTTCCCCAGCTCTAAAATGGGAGCTCTTCGGAAAAAAAGCACACCGAGGAGCCGTCGCGGCTGGTTTTGTACTGTGAACGGGACACCTACGTTTGCAGAACTCGGGAGGGAAGGATCAGTTATCAAATCGCACTTTTAGTACTTCTTTTTTTTTACCCGAATTAGCAGCTTATAGCGGGATTTGAACAGTTCTTACAAAACGAGACATCGACTCGACGCTAAGCACGTGAACCCAACGCCAAGGGAGAACAGAGAATATTAGCTTACAGCTTAAGACAGAAATTTTGAGAAGTTTTTCTTAATACCACGCAAGCCCCATTTCCATTTTAAGGATTAAACCAATCGGCATCAGCCAACTCAGCAGATATTGCAGAGGTTTTCATTTGCAATAGGAGCAGCGAGATCTCTACAGACAGAGGAGGAGAAATAATCAATACCAGAGCTCCTGAAATGTTTAATTGGAGAGGGCTTTATTTCCTGCTTACGAGAACGGGAACTTTACAGCTGGTTTGCACTGGACCAAAGCTGGGATTTATTTATTTATTTTTTTCTGTTTTTATTTTGCTAAACATAAGCAATGCAGTGTAACTGGAAAACAATGACTTAACAGTGTCTAAACCACAAGTGGATCGAGAGGAACTTGAGAAAAAAAAAAAAAAAAACAACAAAAAAAACAGCCTTCTAGCTAAAAACTGAAAATCCGTAATACAGTCCGCCCTACAGGATGGCACTGCCTAACGAATGGAGCGACCTCGGGCTGGAAGGGGCAGCACGCAGCACCCTACGGACCGCTACGCAGCTCGGGCTGCCTACCGCTCTCCCTGCCGCGGGAACTACTGGCCGTGAACCTCTCTCAGTTGCTTTCAGGACCAAAAGGCATCTTCAAGTTTTAGTCAAGAGCGGCGGCAGGAGCCGGGGGTGGGGGGAAGCTCCGGGTGCCACCGCGGGACGGGACAGAGGGACGATCCTCGCGGGGAGAGCTGCAGCGAGGGAAGCTGGGGAGAGGCGCGGGTGCCCCACGCCAACTGGCTCATCGCTTGCTATCTTACGGTCAATTTACAACCGGCTTGAGCAAATCGCTTCTACAAACCGACGGGCTGGACTGCAGAGCAAACACAGTTTATTCTGGTTAAAACGTGTTTGAACAAACATGCAGAGGGGCGGGGAGTTCATTCCGTCATAGCACCAGAGTTCACAAGTCAGCTTCACCATCGTCAGTGCCGCGCTGCAATAAATAACTCTGCGTCTCTAACGGGGAGGAGGTGGGAAGCACTGAAGTGTGACCTTTAGCATTGACAATTCCTCGGCTTAGGAGACATGTCAATATAACTCAAGCAGCTGTGGCATGCCAGAACTGTTGTTTTTAACATTCTGTCTGCTCATGAAAGATGCTACTGTCTCGTTTTGATTGCGTTCTCACCCTTGGCTAACCATGCATCTCTGCAGGTGAAAAACATTGTGTCAGGTGCCACAGGAGATATTGAGATATGAAATGAGCTTTTTTTTTTTTTTTTTTTCCTGTTTGTTTTGTTTTTTAAACTGGATATGAAGTTCATCTGGGAGAGTGCAGGGTTGGAGTAGGTTTTTTTTTTCCCTTTCTTCCCCTCGCCCTTTCCTTTCTACGTGTCACCAAGGCACTTCACTCTGTGCGTAGGATGATGTGGATCCCTGATTCTGTGAAAACTGGTCCGCTCATCTCGCCCGCCCTCAGCGCAAATGAGGCATCTTCAAAAGGTTTCTGCATCTGACCTGCAGAGAGCAGCAACGAGAAAGTTCAATTAAGCCCAGCAAAGACTGGAAGATCTTTCCGAGCAAGCAAGCTTCAAATGAAGACAGCTTCCAGGCAAACAACAAAGTCACCAATTAGCAACTTGCAGGGGGTGTTTGTTTTTGTATACTCCCAGAAGATGATCCAAAACAACTCATTCACACATGCGTGTACACGCTTTTTTCCCCCCCCCCCCCCTCTCCTTGAACAGAGATTTTGTTCAGATCCTGCAGACATCACTGCAGCAAGGGAAGATAGTCAGAGAGCTGCAGACTCGGAAGGCAGAGGAAATCTGTTCTGCAGACTCACCGGCACAAGGGGATGTTTGTCTTGCAGCCTCACGCGCCCTCGAGGTGCGCAGGGAGAGTGGATGCGGTGTGCATTACAAGCTGCGCTAAATAATTTACAAGGCACACGTGGCTAATGTCATGACCTAGATAAGAGCTGCCGTTAGGGCTCCGAGTCACCGACTTCTAGGAGGTTCAGTAACCCGGGCTCAGGAAAGCCAGAGGAAGTTCCCCACGAGGGGAATAACGAGCAGAACGAGCGCGGCTCTGCGGGGAGCAGAGAGAATAAGCGGCACGGGGATGGCATTTGTGCCTGGTTTCCTGTAACAGAAGTTAGAGCGAGGAAACTGGCAAACCCCAGCCAAAATAACGAGGCTCCGCCGTTACCGAAAAGCTGAAATCTCACTGGGGGGACTCTTGGCAAAAGCTGAAGCAGCAAAAGGAGATGCCTGTGAGGTGACAGCACCCCGTGCAAAGGAAACCCTCGCTCTATGCTCGCAGCGCTGACCGCATTCGTGGCACTTGCCTGCGGAGATGTACAGAGCGGTGCCTTGCCAAAAACGCAGCATAAATCTCCTGGTGGTTTACGACCCCTGCCTCCAAGCTTCAAGGCAACGCTGTGGCTTTGGATTCTGCTACACGCGAGGAGAGGGCTGCGGAAAGCTTACAGGCTGGATCACCAGCAGACGTTTCACCAAAATACCGGTCTTTTTGGAAATTAAAGCTTCCCAGCCCGCTCGGTGGCCACACATCCGAGAGGCACCGCGTGTAGCCAAGCAGCATTGCCAGAATTTACGTTTTATTTCAGGTCCTACACCCAGCCGTACCCGTTTCTCTAGCGAGGCTGCTAAGATGCCACAAGAGCTCAACAACTCCCTTTCAGGATTAGCCCGAACAGCTTCAGCTTGGTGCTTTCCCCATCCGAAAAAACATTTGATTACTCAAGTGATCCGATGCCTCTGACTTTCCCGTTTCACTTCTCTCTCTTCAGCATTTAAATTGCTAGGGGAGGCAAACAGCCTGCCTGGCTCCCAGGCTCCAGTTACAAAGCCAGTGTCAATCACCATCAGATAAAAACCACCTTGGCACCTCAGGTTTTCGGTTCTTTTCTCCTAGGACCTGAAATCTTTACTTCAGCTGAAGTAACAGCCTCTCCGCTACCCTGCAGCGCTTATTCGAGCAGAAGGCAAGACTTATTTGAAGGGTTTCAGGAAGATAAATGGAAATGTTTTAATAACTTCACCTCTGAAGAAACCAGTGTTCCAAGTTCTAACAAATTACATTTTCAGCCCAGTAAGAAAAGCGGCAGAGCTGGGGACAGCGTGACAGCTGAGGAGTTTGGCCACCGCTCATAGCTCTAGTGTCATCTAGTGGAGACTGCCTCTTGCAACATTCCTTTAGGTTTTGCTGCAGCCAGGAAAAAAAATATATATATATATATTTATTTTTTTTTTCCCTGCACTCCTCTGAAGACCACAGGGAGCTGAGAGTTTCTACTGAACCTACCCTCCCAGGGCAGATGTTTTGTTGTATGCGAACCCAGAAAATATCATCGTTTTGCCCTATGACTGCAGAAGCAAGTGCTGCTGAACTGTAGCAGCACCGGACCCTAAAAAGGAGCAGTGATTAAATAAGTGGCAAAAATATTGCCAATATATTGGCAAAAATATAATGAAAAAAGAAACCAGAACCCTACACTCTTGAACACAGTTTCACCTGCAAAAACCAGGCGGGCTTCGGGCAGCAGGGGCTGAAGCAGCAGCTCTGGAGCCCCTTCCAGCATCACCCCTGCAGCAGCACGCCCACCGGTGCCTGAAATATTCTGGGGCTCCCCGCCCGCGTGGGTGACAGCCCTGGGGGGCAGCTGTGCAGGCTCCTCCTGCCAGGTTCGTGTGCTCGCCGCAGGGTAAGAGCCTGCGACGAGCTTCTGAGCGCTCCAGCCTGCTTCCCACCAACCCCAAGCGTGAGCTGGGGAAAAACACTTCCACCAAAACGACAGGCTTCGACGCGCTGTTTGCCGTTTCAGACGTGGGCAGCTCTTACTACAGATCCTCCTCTGGGATTGCTGCAAGTTCCTGCGACTCCGGGGCACGGATTATAACGACAAATATAGCATTTTCTCTCTTTGACAGGTACCTTTCTTGACCTTCTTCAAATAAAATATGCATGGACACCCTCGCTGCAAAGATTTGGGCTTGTTCTTTAAATACTGTAGCCGTACTCGTGACATCATTGCTTTTATATCTTGCTCCTAGTGGAAATTACTGCAAAAAGCACCGGTGAGATAAAGCAAGACAGGTTTCAGTGCTCCGCTTTCCCATCCCAAAGATCATTCCTCCTGCCCTCGCAAATCTCATTAACGAGGACGCATCCACGAGCTTTTTGTTATCGCTCCCTGACTGCGCCAATCAATAACCCTGTAACGAATTCTCTCGCCAGCAACATTATTTTGGTGGGCTGCGAATCGTTCCCATTTCCACAATTTGTTAATAGCTTTCTCATTTAAGACTGGAATGCCAAATCATTTATCCAGCATGTCCTCCGCGAGGCTTAACCGCTTCTTCCTTATCCGTGGCCTGTTACATTGGGAAACTGGATTTCCACTCAGCGTAACCAGAGAAATCTTTTCCTAGAGGGAAAAGCCAATTCCAACATCCCCTCTCTGCCTGGAAGAGCATTATGGTTGCACTGCTAATTGGTTTAACTTCTAGGCAGCAAGCTACATTTCCTGCACAGCAGGCTGCTGAGCACACGGATCCGTTTCTGTGTTCGTTCCCCCGAAGCAGGGTGCGTTACCAAACCTTGCTCCCTACCAGGGAGATCAGCACCCCCTCGGGAATCTGGTGCTGGTGGCGCTGGTCCGAGCTCGACTCACCTCGTCCGAAGGCGCCCAGGTCGCCGCCCGCTTTCGCCGAGCTGCAGTCGCTAAACTGGGAAGCGAGGGATTCAAAGTCTTCTTCTCCCGATTTTATCTTCTGGATGTAGCCTGTAGATACAGGGAGTAATTCGGTCAGGAGAGGGAAAACGGGGAAAAAGACAAAAATCAACACCTCCGCCCCCCAAACCCGATCAAGAACAGTGCAAGAGAAACGTTCCCAGCAAAGAAGGGGACATCATCGCTTTTCGGAGGTGCCTTAAGCATTGCATCCCCCAAGAAAAGGGGCACAGAGAACCACGTCTGCACAGCGTTCGATATTCCCCCCTCCACACAAAGCCTTTCAAGCCCGAACGAAGACAGAGCCAAACTTCCCTAACACCCCAAAAGCAACTGTCACAGGTTTTTATTTTGCCGAGCACGTTTCCACCTTTGCCCCAGGGTCCATTTCTATTTAAGCTTCTGTTAAAAGAAAAAAAAAAAAAGTTAATTCCACCTACTGCTACCCCTAAAGCACGGGAATTTATTATTGGGCTTCAAAACAGATGAGCTTTCGACTTCGGAAGGGCTCGCCTCGGTGGAAGACCAAGCACAAAGAATCCCCAAGGAGCGAGTTATTTGCAAAGACAGCTTTTTAAAAGGTCAGTAAAGAAATACTCGTAGCCTTAACCGAGAGCCCTGCCTCACTGATCCAGACCCATGGAAACCCCCGTGTTAGCTCACAAGACAATCCAGGAGCTGGTTCACCTGGCAGAACACATTTTCCAGTTACCGGCGTGCCAGCAGGACTGGGGAGCCAGTAATTACAGAACCTGAGCGTGTGCAGCCATGAGCGACGCTCAGATGCCGCCGCCGCATCCCTCAGCCTTTCATGGATGGCTGAGACGAGGAGAAAACCCCGTGCAGATTCCTGAGGCTCGACCGGCTTCGGCTCCATCACGAGCGTAACCGCTCGGCCAAAGCCCAAGCCAGCGTGGGTCCAGCTGACTTGCAGCCAACCCCTGCCGAAACGCGGTTTAGCAGCGACCGCAGGAAATGTTTCTGCATGAGGACGGTGGCGTAAGCTGGGATTTTGGGAAGCCCTCTGCCTTCCCAGGACAGCCTGTTCCTGCCAGGAGAGCTCGCTTTCTGTGCCTCGGAGCGTAGGCAAGGAATTAAGACGAAGTCACACTGAAAAAAAAAAATCACTCGTCCACATATTTTAAGCAGGGGAACATCTCCAAGAGGAAGCCAGGAAGCAACGGAGCCACAGATCCCTACCCCAGAGGAACGGCCCCAGACCAGGGCTGGTGAAACCTGGCTAAACCGATTTCTCCTGAGAGCTTTGCTTAAATTTGAAATCCCTCCTTGCAGAAATCTCCTCTCAGCTTCCGAAAGAACTGGCAAAGCCATCTTCCACGTCTGACCAAGGCAGTTCTTCCACCTCCAGAAAGGAACACGAAGAAGTCGGTAGCAGCAGCAGCACCACTTGGCTAAAATTTTGGCTGAATTAAAAACGGAGTGAGTCTGGAACAGGGCAGTAACAGCAGCTCGCGTTCCTTAACGAGAAATCAAGAGGAAAGGAACGCAACCCCAAACACTGAAGCTGTTAAGGAGGGATCTGGAGGGATGCTCTCAGGTGGTTTCTGCCACAAAGGATGAAGAAACCAGTATCTCCCAGCTCGATTTGATGCCACATAGCTGAGGAAATACCTGGGAGAGCAGCCAGAAAACGGGAGCGGAGGTTGCCTCTTAGTAGCTGAAATAGCAAAGCAAGTTACCTTCATTCCTGAAGTACCTAACCTGCTTTAACGGAAATCACCGGGATTGTTACCAAAGTGAGATTATCCCACCCGCCCCGCGCGTACAGGCAGGAGATACCCAAAAGCCTGAAACTCGACAAGGCTTCAGACAACAGCTACGTATCCTGCGCTAGGAAAAGGAGGAGGATTATTTATCCGGGTGGCAGGCAGTTCACAGCAGTCACACAGGGACGCTCGAGGAAGGAAACCGATGCTGCTCATCCTATTAAACTAAGCTGCTTGAGCACGAACAGGCTACTTGCTGACAAAACAGAGTTTATCCTAAAATACATATTTGCACCACCGTAAATACACATCTAATTGCATAAAGCTGCCAGTCCCCGGCAAGTCCCCATCATCCCGGTACACATCACATCCCGAAGAGCCAGGAATTACGCTTTAAAGCAACAAAGCGCCCAAATTAAGGATCCGAGCGTCTACATTTCCGCGTTTCTCTCTTAAACCGCCCACGCTGGTCGCATCAGCTGGGTCCTAGTGGTAGAGCCTTTCCCAAGCTTGCAGAGCAAACAGTCAATAACGCACTGAAAGGGAATTTGGTCGTTAAAACTTCCTAATTTTACACGGGCAACCAGCCTGAGAGCAAAACCTGCCTCTCAAGCGGATGAGGGTTTTCCTGGGTAAAGCCTAAAGCTGACGGTGCTGCTTCACGTCCCCTCTATGAGGACGAGACGCTTGCATCGTGTCCGAACTTGGGCTCTGCGAGGAGGGATTCGTGAGCCTTCTCCCCAGTTGAGAAGCTTTTTAAAGCTTTTTTTTTTTTAAAAAAAAGAAGCTTTTTTTTTTTTTTTTTAAACAGCTCTCAGCTGTTTAAAAGAAATCACCCAGAAAAAAAAAAAAAAGGTACTGCCTTGAATAAATCCCCCCCTAAAAATCCCTCGGGTGTCAGTGAAGTCAAACGGCGGGAGACTGGCGCAAGAAAAGCGAGACGAAGGACGGCGGCGGGTTGCGCTGAAATGGAACGGGGAGAAGTTTGGGGGCTGAAATTCTGGGGGTGAATCCTGGCGTTTCGCGAGCCGCTTCTGCGGCACGGAGCAGGGCCAGGCTAACGGAACGCGCACAGAGGGAGCCGGAGGGCGGGGAAGCGCTGTCAGCAGAAAGGAGGACCGGAATACTAAACGTGCCCTGAAATGACCAAGCAAGATTCGACGGCGCCAAGCGAAGTGACACACGCACGCGCAAACGCGGCGACAGCTTCTGCTGGGGGCCGAGAGCTCGACCAGGAGGAGGACGTCAGGTACGGGGTCGCAACCCAGCAGAAATCGGGCAGCGGGGCTTTAACGGAGAGGCACGCCGCACCGAAGTCGCGGCATCTCCACGAGAGGAGGGTAATATAACGGCAAATGCCACAGGAGAAGGCACTGCCAAGAGCTAATGTGGAATGCTGCATCCCACGACGAACCCGTGCTCAAGGAAGATTAATTGGAAGTGAAGTGCGAAAAAGGGCTAAGAGTAGAAACAGCAGAACGGGTGACCTACATTACCAGCAGCTAAAAGCCTGGCTGGCTTCGCGGGCAGGAACAGGCTGGTAAAAAGAGCAGGATGCTACAAATCCACTGGGAGGTCACCATCAGGAAGAAACTAAATTTAATTAAGTAATAAAACAGCTCTAACGCAAGAAACAACGGGGAGAAAGTGATCATAAGCAGTATTTAGCTGGAAACCGGGCTTCCACGCATCGGAGCGGAGACGTTCCGGAATAACCTTCAGAGCAAACACAGCGAGGAGAAACACAAAAGCCTCAGTGCTTCTTAAACGGTGACTGATCAAGCTTGCGAGAGGGACCAAAAGGTTTCCTCACCCTTAACAGGGAGGCCCAGCCTCAAGTCACCAATTTCTTTCTGTCAGCGCCCATCAGAAAGCACCCGGCAAGGGCCAGGTCCTCCAGCTCTGGCAACGCGAGGCCTAACCCACATTTAATCCTCCGCTGCCCCTTCCTTAACGGATGAAAAATTATTCGTGGCCAACGCACCCCTCCAGCTCTCTCGGCTCTCCCCCGTTTTTAGCGGAGGAAAGCCGTCAAATGGAGTACGTGACGTTAATTGAGCTCACCTACCTAAAACATTTATCTTTAGCACCGTCCCCTCTCCTGCGGGAGCGGAGAGCTCCCTAATCAAATTACCTTCTCGGGTTTTTATTGCATAAAGCGTTAACGCCAGCGCTAGATATCCCAGACAGAAGCGATCTCCAAACAAAACACGGAAACGTGTGGTGCTGTGCCTGTCAAACAAATCCCTCCCCAGAGATCTACTTAGCCAATTCCACGCTATAATTACATCCAGCAGGTACAGCACATCTGCTCGGGGAAGTTCAGCGATGCCTGACTGACGAAAGCCGTGGCAGAGCTGAGCCGCGCGTCCTCGCAGCGAGTTTTAGCTGTTCTAGAAACTTTGAGCGCTTGCGAGAAGCCGCGGAGCTGATGTTCCCTACGAGCTTCCCACCAATAACATTTACCGGGGACAAACACAGACGGGAACAACAAAAAAAAAAAAAGACTCCTTTCGATGCCGGCATCCCAGACTTAGGAATGAATTCCCTAGTGGCTTTTAGGGAGGAGGCAAACAGGGTGTTTACACAGTTTGAAGCACAACTTTCCCCCCTTCAGGCACCACAGAGAGGCCGGGAAACGTAAGATCTGCTAGCAAGGGGGCTCGGGAGCTGCGGAGCTTCGTCGCATCCTTTGGCACCGAGGGAAGATGAAGCTGTCTGGGGTTTTTCTGGCATCGCCTTACAGGGAGCAAAGAACCGCGGCACCTCAGAGAGAGAAAAGCACCTAAAGGAAATAAAAACGGTGACAACCGTTGAGCCCAAATAACGCTATCCAGGCTCCTAGAGACAGCCAGTTCACAGAACTCTAACTATCAAAAAACCTACCCGGTCACGAGCTCCTGAAACACCTCCTGATAGCTCTGCCTGAGAACCTTCCCTCCTAAAACACCACCGATTCCCTCTGCTGCCGAACCAAGTTCACCCATGCCAAGAAGAGAGGGGACTAAAACAGTTTTGTCCTTCAAACACAAAAAGGAAGAGAGAGAGAGAGAGAGAGAAAGGAACTGCAGGCTTGCAGCATGGCTGACATCTTTCAATCTGTTTATCTTTACACCACTCTCAGCGCCCTTGGCACAGATCTCCACGCCAGGCGTGCGTCCTGCTTCATCGCCCCCCCCGCCCCGGCCACGCTTCCTCAGCCGCCCTAACCTGACAGAGACAATTCCCCGAGAAAATTCCCATCTGTGCCAGCTTTCAGCTCCCCTTCCAGAAGGCCTGCACACCACCTGCTGGTCGCTGCCTCCCTGCTTCCGATCATGCAGCAGGGGGAGATTTTCCCCCACCCGAGGCTTTCAAACGAGACAGTCCTTCCATTTCTTGCTGGTCAGGATCAAGGCAATAAATAAAGCACGCTGCCTCTCTCCTTCCCCTCGCTGCTGAAGCCAAAATAGAAAATAAGGCAGCTCCAGGACGGCAGAATCTGTCTGCGGGCTCGTAGGGTCTGGACAGTCCCCGGCCTTTGAAGAAGACGGCGCCGCCCACTAGAGAGCACGGGCTCATTTCTTAAATTAATCAGCGGGCGTGATTTAAACCTCACCTCGAGCCCCACGTTTCTCACCCTAAGAGGAAAAAGCCAGCAGGAAGAGCAGCGCTTTCAACGTGCCTCCAGAGGAGCAAAACCCGAGCACCGAAGGAACACGACATCAACTCAGTTCTACTGCCAGAGCTGCAAGGGAAGAGCCAGGCTGCGAGGATCAACGCCACCGACTGCGGAAGACGCGCAGGACCCTTGCTCCTAGACCACGCCACGAGCCAGAACGCATCGGGGAAAAGCCCGGGCTGACAAAAATCAGCTGCACGGCCTCGGCAGGGCTGACTGCCTCCTACAAGCAACTCGGTTTCAAGCGGAGGTTAATCGGAACTTAGCTGCTCTCAGGGCAAGGAGTCGAGTGACGTTAAACAAAAAGAAAATGTTTAAAGAACATTTTGGTTTAGCTTTAAATAATTTTATTTTTTTTTTTTTTAATGGAGAAGTACACGTTTACAAAGAAAATACAAACAAACCTGAGGTAACATCACAAAAAAAAAAAAAAAAAATGAGGGGAAAGACAGATGGGCTGGGACCTATCTTTACATCATTTAATCGTGCTGAGCAAACCACAGGGCAAAAAGGGTTTCTCCAAGTGGCTGCGCCACGTGAAAAGTCCACGTTCAAGCCTCTTGGCTTAAACACTGCTTCAGTGAGTCCACGACACACTGAGCCACTTAGCTCGGGGTTAAGTCTAGCCTTAAAAGGACTTTTCCCCGACAACGGTACCGTTCTCTCTCTCTCTCTCCTGCATTTACTTGCCATTTATAAGCTCCAGTGCCTCATCTTTGGTCCGCGTGATCTTTTCCTGCCTCCACGACGAGGGCCTTCTGGACTGGTTGTGCTTCACCAAGAGATGCGAACACCGCACCTTGCTGGGCTCCCCTTGGCCGTTCTTCCCGCTGCCGCTGGGGCGCTCCCACTGGCTGGCATTGGTGATGTGGTTGAAGTAATAAACGCGGCCTGCGGAGAGAGAAAAGGCTGGGGTCAGCACAAAACCCCCCCCCGAAGAACCAGCTCCTCGTCACGTTGGGCACCACGAGCTGCGCTGCCGCAAGCAGCCGGCCCCATCAGCTCGAGCACAGACGGAGGAAACGACGCCTGACAGCGCCGTGCCGTTTCCTACGCGAGTCGGGAACAAGCCTGGCTTTAGTCAAAGCAAAAGCTCCGCGCGGGAGCGGCTCCAGCTGCCTTTCCCGGTGCCACAGAGCGGTGGCAGAACACCCACGGGCACAGCCAGGACCACAAACGCTCGCAGGCAGCACCCTGGTGGACGGCGCCGTGGTGCTGGCCTCGGGAGGTAGCGCTGGCACCGGGCGGATCTTGGCATGGCACGAGGTTTTCCTCTTGAAGTCAGTTTTCCACCAGAAAACGCGACCTTTCCGGAGCACGAAGCTCTTGCGAAGAACTTCTCGAAGTGACTCGGTCAGCGTTAAGGCCGGGTAACGCCGGTATCCCGCCTGAAATCCACCCGCAGCAACTCAGCGCCGAGACCATTTCTGCTCTCCTCTGCCCCAGGGCTCACCCCAAATCACTCCACTGACGCCAGGGGTCAAGAAAAGAGCCGAGCGAAGCACGGTGAGGGATCACACCGGCAACTGCACCTCACGGTGGCGGGCAGAAAGCCAGGACCTAACAGCAAGGCGCAGGATTTCCTAACGAATCCCCAGCTAATGAACTGTTAATTCCACAGAGCCACAACGCTGCCCCTCTTCAGGACGCAGCAACCGCAACGCTTCTGGCAAAGCAGGGCCACGCACGCCCTTTTTTCCTCCCTCATCCCCCCCCCCCCCGCAGCCAAACGAAGGATAAAACCGAGCGTGAGCTGCTGGGAGCCCATTTTCGAGCCCCTAAACCCTAAAGCTCTTGCTGCAGAACAGCAAACCGTGCTGGAAACGCCGCCCTGCCCCAAAACTTCCCCCAGCCACGCTCCGTTTCAGAGCATTATTTACCGGGAGCGTCTTTTGCTTTACTGGGAGCGTCTTTTGCTCTTATTTACTTTCCCCTGAGGGTGACGGAGCACGGGAATCGGTTGCTCTGAGGGCTTTTGGAGTCTCCATCCCCGGAGACACGCAAACCCCCGCCTGGATCCTGCGCGAGGTGCTCGGGGCGATCCTGCCGGTGACCCCCACGGATCCCTTCCAACCTCGGCCGCTGCGGGACCCACCCCGGGACCAAACGGCCGCGCCCCCCCCCCTCCCCCCCCGCGGTTACCGGGCCCCGCACCCACCGCCCCCCCACTCCCCCCCCCCAACCCGGTTACCGGGCCCCGCACCCACCGCCCCCCCCACTCCCCCCCCCCCCCGGACCCTGCAGCCACCGGCACCGCCCCACGCGGGGAACGGGAGCACGGCACCGGCCGCTCCGGGCCCGGCGGCCTCCAGAGCCCAGCTCCGGGGCTCTCCGCGGGGCTCGGCAGCTGGGGGCTGAGGGGAGAAGCCGCCCGGCCGCGGGCCTCGGGGCCTCTACCGGTGCCTCGAGGCCTCCCCCGGTGCCTCGGGACCTCCTCCGGTGCCTCGGGGCCTCCCCCGGTCCCCGCCGGCCGCCCCCCGGTCCCCGCCGGCCGCCCCGTACCGGAGCTGCGGCTCATCCGCTTCTCCCAGCCCGCGGGCAGCTTCTCCTCCTCCGCCATCTTCCCTCGCCTGCGCCTCCCGGCCCTCATTGGTCCCTTTCGTCCCCCCCCCGTCTCGCTCTTCCCATTGGTCCGCTCGGCCACGGGGCGCCGCCCACTCGCCGCGCCATTGGTGGGAGCGCGCGTCACTCCGCTGGCTACGGGAAGGGAGGGGGGGGGTGTGCGGTGAGGTGGGACGGTACCCCGGCACGTGATCAAGGAAGGGACGGTGGCCGCCGAGGGTCAAAAAGGGTAAACGCGCTCGTTCTGCCCCCCCCGTTCCCCGGCGCTTCCCGGGGGGCACCGATCGCGGCCCCGGGGGGGCACCGATCGCGGCCCCGGCTCCCAAAAGCACGCAGAGAGCAGCGAGTGGAGGGAGGAGTTTATTAGAAACTAGAAAAAAAAACACCCGTGGGGGCGTTTAGAGCCTCGGTGGGGCCGGAGCCCAGCCGTGCCGGGGGAAAGGAACGGGGGATCCCATGGGGGGCCACTGGTTCCACTGGTGGGGGGGGACTGGGAGCACTGGGAAGGGCCGAGGAGGCCGCTGGTGGCCCGGCTACTGGTAGTACAGCTCCAGGTTCATGCCGTCGTGGATCTCATCTGCAGGCTGGAGTTAAGGAGAAGGGGGAAGGAACTGACCGTGAGCCGGCCGCGTGTCCCGGTGGCCAACGGCACCGTGGCTCGCGTCAGGGACAGCGCGGCCACCAGGAGCAGGGAGGTGATCGCCCCCCCTGTACTCAGCTCTGGTGAGGCCGCACCTCGAGTGCTGGGTTCAGTTTTGGGCCCCTCACTGCCGGAAGGACATCGAGGCGCTGGAGCGTGTCCAGAGAAGGGCTACGAGGCCGGGGAAGGGCCTGGAGCACAAAAGGGAGGTGTGGGGAGCTGGGGGTCGGCCTCTTCTCGCAGGTAACCAGTGACAGGACCAGAGGGAATGGTCCCAAGTTGTGCCGAGGGAGGTTCAGGTTGGAAACGAGGAGACATTTCTCCTCAGAAAGAGCGGTCAGGCGTTGGGACGGGTTGCCCAGGGAGGTGGTGGAGTCACCGTCCCTGGGGGTGGTCAAGGGAAGGTTGGGCGCGGTGCTTGGGGACGCGGTTCGGTGGGTGACAGCGGTGGTAGGGGGACGGTTGGCCCTCGGAGGGCTTCTCCGACCTTAATAATTCCACGAGGTGGCTGTGACGGGGGTGACAACGCCCCCATTCCCCGGTTGAACCCCCCCGCCTGCTAACGGCACAGAACCGGGCAGCCACCCTCACCCCCCCCCTATTTAACGGGAACGCGCCCCCGGAGGGAGGCCACCGAGACGCCCCGCGGGAAGGATACAGTCCCCGAGCGTGACGTGGTCCTTGAAGATGGTGTACCTGTTGGGAACGCGACAGTGAGGCGCGGGCCGGTCGTCACGGCCCCGTCCCGAAGCGCCCCGGGGACGCGGCGGGTGCCCCACGTCCCCCCCCCCAGGCCGCTCACCACTTCTTGAGCACGATCTTGTCCCAGCGGGTCCCCGTCTGCGCCGCGATGAGCTTCTTCAGGTCGCGGATGGAGTCCTCGGTGCTGGCGGCCCCGTTAAGGAAAGCAGAAGCAGGAGGAGCCCCCCCCGGTGCCCTCCGGTGTCCCCCCAGCACCCTCCAGTGACCCCCCAGCACCCTCCTGGTGCTCCTTGGTGCCCTCCCGGTCCCCAGTACCCTCTCGGTGCCCCCCCAGAGCCCTCCTGGTGCTTTCCTGGTCCCCTCCCAGTGTCCCCCAGTCCCCCCCCACAGTGCTCTCCCAGTCCTCCGGTGCCCCCCAGTCCTCCCCAGTGCTCTCCCAGTCCCCCCCGGTCCTCCCTCTGGTGCCCTCCTAGTCCCCTCCCAGTCCCCCAGTGCCCTCCCAGTAGTCTCCTGGTCCCCTGGCACCCCCTTGGTCTCTTCCCCGGTGTTCTCCCGGTCCCCTGGTGCCCGCTGGTGTCCCCCCCCGGTGCCCCCCCCGGTTCCCCGGTGGCCCCCCGGTCCCTCGGTGCCCCC
Source organism: Cygnus atratus (assembly GCF_013377495.2). Taxonomy (NCBI): domain Eukaryota; kingdom Metazoa; phylum Chordata; class Aves; order Anseriformes; family Anatidae; genus Cygnus; species Cygnus atratus. Next base: position 346,274 of record NC_066391.1, on the reverse strand, counting down.
CCGGTCCCGGTCCCGGGGGATACTTGCATTTCACCCGCACCTTCTTGCCCAAGCGGTCGTTGCAAACGACTTCGATCATGGTTGCTGGGGGAAGAGAGGGGTCACCGGGGGGTGCTCGGGGGAACGGCGGCGAAAGGGTGGGGGGGGGGGGGGGGGGCTACCGGAGGGGGAGTACTGCGGGGAGGGGTTACCGGGGCTGAGGGTTACCGGGGGTGGGTTTATGGGGGGGGTTGGGGGTTACGGGTGGCGGGGGGTACTGGGAACAGGGGTTACCGGGAACGGGGGTTACCGGAGGGGGGCTTACCGGGGGAGTAAGTTACCGGAGGCGGGGTTTACCGGGAACGGGGGTTACCGAGAAGCGGGAGGATTGCTAAGAGTGACGGGAGAGACCCCGGGAGGGTTTATCGGGGCTAACCGGGACCACGCGGGGGGGGGGGGGGTCCCAGCACCCACCGCTGCCACCGCTGCCGTTCCCTGCGCAGCTCCGCCGCCGCTTCCGCCGCACCGGAAGCGGAAGTGCGCGGGGCCGGAAGCGCCGCGGCGCCCCCTAATGGCGGCGCGCAAAATGGCGGCCAAGATGGCGGCAGAGGTCCCCGATTCGGTGCTGCTGCGGGTCCTGGCGCTGTTGCCGCTGCGGGATCGGCTCCGTGCGGCCAGGTGGGGCCGGCACCGGCGACCAGGCCTCTCCCGAGGCCTTCTGCGGAGTCCTGGCCGCTTCCTTCGGTCTCCAAGCCCCGACTGCCTCCTTCCCCGAGAGTCCCCGGTCCCCCGGCCGCCTCCTCCCCGGTGCCCGGGGGCTCGGCCGCCTTCTCCCCGGTCCCCCGGCCTCCTCCGTGACTCCTTTCTCTCTTCCCTGCAGGGTCTGCCGGCGTTGGAGGCAGCTGGTGCAGGACCGGGTGCTGTGGGCAGACGTGGACCTGAGCCCGCACAAGGTGGGCTTCTTCCCCGGCTGGGGTCCGCACCCCTCCGGCCCCCTTGTGTGATCGCCCCCCTTTTTTTATTTTTAATTTTTCTCCCCCCAGCTCAGCTCCAAGATCCTGTGGCAGCTGGTGCGGCACCGCCTGGGCGACAGCCTGAGGACCCTGCGGGTTCGGGGCGCGCTGCTTGCCGGCGGCAGGGAGCGGCTGCTGACCCCTGCGCTGCTGGCCGCCCTGGCAAAACGCTGCCCGCGGCTCACAAGGCTCTGCCTGGCTGAAGCCGACCTGCGCCTGCTGCCCTACGAGAGCTTCCCCGATTCCATCACGGTCCTGGAACTGAGCTGCTGCGAAATCCCTGCTGCCTGGTTCTGCGGCTCTGAAGCCCAAGCCCTGCCCCGGCTGCAGCACCTTGTGGTCCACAAAGTCCCTGCGTTTTCCAACCAGCACCTGCTGAACGTCTCTTCCCGCAACCGCCTGAAGACGCTGACCCTGTCGGGGACCTACCGCGTAACAGACGCGGGGATTCAGAGCGCGGCTCCGCACCTGGAGGAGCTGCAGCGCCTGGTGCTGCGTCACTGCGTCGTTACCGACTCAGCCCTGCACTTCATCGGGCACCACATGAAACATCTCCGGTTCCTGGAGATCAGCAGCGCTTACTCCCTGACGAACATGGGCCTGGCTTGTTTAGCAGCCCTGAAGTGCCTGGAGATGCTGCACCTTGACCACTGCGATAAGTTTTCCCCAGACGCCATTGCCGCTTTGTGCCGAGCGCTTCCCCAGCTGAGGAACCTGAAACTGGACGGGGCTGACTTTGGAGATGAGGCAATGGGTAAAATTCAGGCGAGCTTGCCCAACTGTAGCTTCTCACACACTCCTTGAACAGCCCAAAGCGGGAGGGCATTCACCACTCATTGCTGAGCTTCCAATTCCCCTTTTTTGGCGTAAAACCTTATTACCTGGGAGCTGCTGTTCACGTTTTGGGGAACAGAATTATTTAGGGGCTGAAACAGTGAGCCAAGCTGGTCTGGCTGAGGCTAGAGGGTGTGTGCGTGGCCGGTTTACAAGCTAAAGCTCTGTTTGCTCCTCTTCCCCCTGCTGCTGAGCATCAGGCAGCAGCTTAACCCGTGCCGAATTGCAGGAGTGAAGCGAGGCGGCCTCCTGCCGCAGAGCCCAAAGCCCAGACGTCCAGTTAATGCCTAACCCGGTTGCCTCACCGCCCTGCACGTAGGCTGCAAGCTGTGCTGAGGAAGAAATATTTCAGCCACACGTGCCAGGGCTGTGTTCTTGGAAGAGCTGGGGTGATCTGCCCAGACAGCGTTGTTGTCACAGGCCAGGCTATCATCACACTGGTGCCTTCCCCCAGGACTGGTGTTTGAAGCTGTTCTCCAGGAAGTTTTGGTCCTGAGGCTTCCTAAATGGTGCTAAGAACAACATGTGGCCACAGGCGGACTGGCGTGGGCTTGCAGGCATCGTCGAGGCTGCCATCGCCTCTCTTGGCTGTCCTGGGAGCAGCCACGTTGCCCTGTCACTTTTTATTGCCCCCGATCTCCTCCCACCTGCAGTGTTGTAACCCCAGATAACGGACGTTGTGGCTGTAGCGCTGTGACATTGCTATTCTTGGATCCCGGAGTCAGCCAAGGGCATTTTTAAATCAAATATTGTATTTATTAAATAAATAAAAAATATTTTGACTTATGTCTCCCCCCTGCTGCAAGGTTTTAACTGAACTAAATAAAATAAAGAAGTCAGGCAGCTCCTGACACCAAGCAGTGTGCTTGGGTATTAACAAAGCTGCGGTGAGACAAAGTGCCTCGGGGACACCCAGGGATTTGTCTCCCACTTTAGCCACCCTTCCAGTCCTAGGGAATATTTTCCTTTATGGTAGGGACAACGCTTGGAGAGAGCTCGAGCAAATGTCCAGGCCCAGGATCCTCTAAGAGATTCTCTTGGATGTTTGCATCCCCTCTGATATGAACCGGTTTCCTGCAGAACACAAGTACCTCAATTTTTTTCCCCACTGGGAGCCAGGAGAGACAATAGAGAGATTTCCTAGGAAATGCAGTGGGAGGAAGGATTAACGGCTCAGCTGAGCCTCTCTCCTACCAGGTGCTGCTTCGAGACGCGGCTCTTTTCACCCCCTGCACCCCCTCCCCTCCATTCAGCTGCGGGTTGTGCAACGAGCTGCTAGGTTTTGGCCAGCCCTGGATGGCACTGACCCCTGTGACGAAATCCTCGTTGCTGTGCACCTCGCTAGCAGCCGGTCTTTGTGCCCTGGCCTCATTCTGCTTTCCTGTTCCTATACACAAACAATCTTGCTGTAGCTTTGGGGCAAATAAACAGTGGTAAATGCCCCAGCTCTGCTTTGGAAAGCATCCCAAGGCTGCCAGCTTAATAACCACTGCTACGTGTTTATCGCAGGCCCAGAGATTTACGCTGGAGTAATTAGCGTTATTAAAACTTCAGCACTATCTGTCCCAGCACTCTCTGGGCTCGGAGAGCGAAGGTAAAACAGCAAAAGGGAAAATTAAAACCAGCCAAATTTGTCAGTCAGTCAACGTGCAGCCTGATGCCGGGAGAACCTAAATGTTCTCCCGATGTTTGCAGTGGGATGTTTGCGAGCCTGATGGCACAGCGCACCAAACAACGTAATTTAATATCTGACGGTCCCAACTTGCCCGTTTTCCATCATCTCTGCAGAATGCATAATTTCTGAATGTGGAATAGCACAGAACAGCAATTGCAAGTTCACACGCCTCAGAGCAGCCTTCCCGCTGCATTAAGTTTTGGCTGCTGGCTATCGCCTGAGGGGAACTGTGAATATTGGGTGACCAGAGGCAAAAAGTAGGAGTAAAGGACTGGAAAGGCCCTCTGAAGTCATCCATCGATGCCCCAGCAGCACAGCATTGCCCCTCCTCATCCATCAGCTGAAGCATTTTCTCCCCACAAGCTTTGGGGAGCTCTTCCAGGGCCTCATTTCTTCTCCGTCCCAAGCTCGGAGGGGTCTGGTCTCCACTTCATCTTTGGCCATCACGTAACTCCTTTAGCTTGCACAGCTCTTCCCCCAAGCCCACCTCACTGTGTGCACACCCCAGAATCAACCCCCTACGCTTCTTAAATGCGGGCCGAAAGACTTGCAGAAAGCCAGCTACAACCCCAGCAAAGCCAGCGTATGGAACAGGAGACGGGGTTGTGTCGGGGCTCAGGGGAGTGAAGGCCACAGCCCCCAAAACAAAAAGAATTCACCAGAGAGAGGCCCTGAACTCTGGGTTATCGATGAATTCAGGGAGCAGCGCTTCATCAGAAGGCTGACGTTCCCAAGCAGCTCCTTCCCAAACCGGAGTCTGTTTTCCAGACCTGCTCTGGAAGCGGCGCGTTCGTTCCCTTCCACTCAAGGGAACCGCCTCAGGAAGCCGACAATTTGCCCTTTTCACTCCACAGGGATGTTCAACCCAAACGGGCGCCCAGCTCGGCTGGCCGAGAGCCCCCAGACAGGCGGGTTATTGGAAGTGGACGCGATCCAAGCTGCTATTTTGAGAGCAGGAGCCAATAAGAGGCAGCTCGAAAACCTGCTGGTTAAATGCTAACCTTTGGACCGAACGTCCCCAGAGGCACTGCGCGTCCTCTCCTCCAAACACTCTGATGACCAAGCTCCTACCTACGTGCTCCTAGGGCCAGCCAAAGCTCGTGGCGATGGACGAGGAACATCTCCACGATGACCTGCACATCTTTAAAGGTAAACCTCAGCCCTGCTAAACCCTTCGATCCGCTGCTTCATCGAGAGAGGCACCGAGCCCCGATCTCCCGGCCTGGTCTTCCCCTGCCAAGGCGCCTGGTTTGTGAGGAAGAGGAAGGTCTGGTCTTCAGGGCACCCGTTAGGGAGTTTGGCTAATTGGATCTAACGGGCTTGATTGGTTGGTGTGAGGAACCCTGCCCTAAGAAGCTGCTCCCTGAGTTGAGGCTCAGCTGGAGAACGGGCGAGGGGGGCAGTGAGGGGCTGTGGGTGCTGGGGAGGAGCCGGGTGCCCACCCAGCAGCACCCGAGAGTGGGTTCATTCAACCTGGAAGGGACCCAGGGCCCCAAAATGGGCTCCCAGCACCCTCACAGACCTCCCAAGGGTGGCTCTGACCCCCCTCCGAGCCCCCCAGCACCAGTAAGGGACAGCAAAGACCCCCCAGAGGGCTGTCACTAGGGAAATCCATTTTGCTTTTCCACCAGGCAGCCAGGAGGGTCTAGAACATGTCATATCCCAAAATACACAGCATAAAAACATCATTTCTGTAGAGGAGGCACTGGTTTGGTTTTGTTTGTGTGATACCTGGCAGAAAATCACCTGCCCTGCCCCATAACACGGGGCAATGCTAGCACAAGGCACCGGCGTGACAGCCGTTGTGCCCATCGCTGTGCCCCAGAGGGGTCGGGACAGGAGCTATCACCCAAATTTTGCCTTCTGTAGCAAAAAGTTAACCATTCCAGGTTATTCATTAACCCTTCTATCAATGGAGCCCGAGGAGCTATGAAACTCAAATTAATCTGGTGGCCAGAGGGGAACCGTTTTTCACATCTCTTGTGTTTTATTTTAAAGACAGAAGCTTCTTCCAGCAGAAGCTGAGGTCCTTTCTCACGATCTACCTTCTGCTGGCGCTCTCCTTCTTGCTGATGATCACCCTGTTTGCGGTGTCGCTCTCCAGAGGTACCAAAGCCCCTCTGAGCGGGTGGATGCTTCATGCTAATTCACGCTAATTAATTAGGCGGGTAGGACCAAGAGATGCATGAGGTTGTGGGGCTGGGGGCTGGCACCATGCTGGGGGCTCGGACCTCCACGGAGACCTCCAAAGGATGAGGCATGGAGCAGGGAGTGGGTTAAATGCACCAGAACAGAGCTCATCCTCATTCTTGGCCGATACCAGTACAACCAGTACCCCACCGTGTCTCTCTCCCTCTCTCAACGCAGTTTCTGCCGTCTCTTCTAAACTCAACGAGGTGCACACAGAGAAGAAACTGAACTTTTCCAACAGGGATTCCCTCTGTAAGTCCTGCATGCTGCCCAGACCCACGGCTTCGTACCCCCCTTCTGCGCTTTCCCTAAGCTGGCACCTGCACAGACAGGGCTCCAGGAGGGCTGGGTGGTCCAGCGGGGTCTGCTCTCCTGCCTTCTGACAAGTTTTTTTTCCATTGGAAATAAAAATCCACCTTGTAGTAGAGGCATCTTTTAGGTGCTTTTGTGGGAACCCAATATACAGCTGCAGGATTGTGCCCATACCAGTTTGGCACCGGAGCACTGCTGGGAAATCCCTCCTGACTGCCCCCCGTCCTTCTTCCCCCAGTGTTTCCCTGCGGACCTGAAGCCAGGGAGTGGGAATACTTCGATGGCAAATGCTACTACTTCTCCATAGACAGAATGAGCTGGTACAAGGCAAAGACCCAGTGCGAGGAGATGCACTCGCGCCTGGCCATCATTAACAGCTTCGCCAAGCAGGTAAAGACCCCAGCAGCCACCAGTTAGACCCAGCTCCTGTCTGCATCCTTTGCTCCGTGCCCCACGGCCCCAACTTTGGGATGCCGGAGCGTCCCAGAGCCTGCTGTTGTCCTCGGCAGCAGCCAGCAGAGAGCAGGCAGAACTCGCGCTGCCTGCCCGCCAGCCCGGGCTCCGCAGCTCTGCGGGATGCTCTGGTCCCCATCCCGCTCCTCCGCGACCCCAAGGAGCAGCCAAGCGCAGGGCTCGGCTGTGCCCCGAGCCCGCTCGCTCCCGGAGCCCTTTCCTGGCGCTTTCCCTCCTGATCCCTCTCCCCGCTGCAGAATTTTGTCATGTTCAGGACAAGGAATGAGCGCTTCTGGATTGGGCTGACGGACGGGAACTCGGAAGGGGAGTGGGAATGGATCGACGGGACCGACTACAAGAGCACGTTCACGTGAGTGCCAGCCTGCCCCGGTGGGCACCCCAAAACCACAGCCTGCTGGCGCACCCCTGTTTCACATCAGGTCTAACACAGTAGCAGAGCCAAGCACAGCATCTAAAGGCGCCCAAAATCATCCAAAATCATCCAAGACAGGCGTAGCTTGTCCCCACCCCACGCTCCCTGCATTTCCCTCACCCAGTTTGACGTTTCTCTGCCCAGATTCTGGAAGGAGGGCGAGCCCAACAACAGCGGCAACAACGAGGACTGCGCCCACGTCTGGACCTCTGGGCAGTGGAACGACGTCTACTGCACCTTCGAGTGCTACTACCTCTGCGAAAAGCCTGTGCCCAACTGAGCGGTGCCGAGCAAAGCGGCGTGCCGGTGCCCTGGCACCCCAAATGTTTCCTTTCTCTTCTTAATTTATACTATCCTGCCCGTTTCCTGCCGGTTCCTCTCGACCGCCCTGTCCTGCTGGGGACGGGGTTGGACTTCCATGGTCCTAAGCAGGAATCCAGCTTCTCCATGGGGAGCTCGGCCGAATAAAGGAGGATTATTGCTCTGGAGCAATGGTTAACGTGGCCTCTCTGCTCTGGGGAGGCCGAGCTGGGGCGGCGGCGGGCACAAAGGGGATGCAGGGTGCGGGTCAAGAGCTGTGTCTGGGGAGTTGGTGCCAGCTCAGTTTTCCTATCAGGGGAAAAAAAAAATCGTAATTTTGGGAACTTTTCCTTGTTTTGTTTTGTTTTTTTTTTTTTTGTATAATTTGGATTCCACTTTGCAAAACTGCCCGGCCCCCGCTTGGCATCGGATGAGCCCAGCTTTGCGCTGTGCCAAGAGGGGCTGCTGGCACCAAAGGGTGGCGCCCCCCCCGCCATGGAGCCCCCCCGCCATAGCGCCCCCCCCATAAGGACACCCACCCCCCATAGGGACACCCCCCCTACAAGGAACCCCCCCAACAAGGGCACTCCCCCGCCGCGCCCCATCCCGGGGGTCCCCTGCCTCCTTGTCGCCCCGGGGGAGCCCCCGGGGTTCAGGGGGCGGCCGGGCCGGGCAGCCCCCGGGGGGGTCCCCACCGTCCCCCCCTTCTCCGCGCTGCCGGGACGGTGCCGGCGGCGGATTCGTTTGGAAGCCGGGGGAGGGCCGGGGCCATCGAAGCGGGCCGAGCCCGGGCACCGCGACCGCCCCGACGGCGGGAGGACGCGCCGCCGCCTTCCCTGTCGGCGACACGGCTGTCGCGACAGAACCGGCAGCCCTTCGGGGAGCGGTAAAGCGGCGGATTAACGCGCCGGGCTGCGCGGAGCCCCACGACTGCCCTATTCCCACGGAACCCCGACCTCGGCGCCAGCGGGGAGCGCCGCCTCTATCGCGACAGTCGCCGACGGGGCTCCGCGAGCAGCGGGCTCCAGCTCGGTGGGCCCGGCGGGATGGGGCCCCCGACGCGCTCCCGGCTCAGGCGCGCTCCCGGGGGAGGCGGGGGGCGGCGGCGCTCACGGGCACGGGCGCGGACACGAGCGGGGGCTGCGCGCTCTGCCCCGCGCACACTCGCGCCCCGCTCCGCTCCCCGAAAAGCGCCGGTGCCGGTACCGGTGCCGGTGCCGCCGGTGCCCCGGTAGGTGCCGAGCACGGGGGGGGGGGGGGGGGGGGGGCGGGTCGCGGAGAGCCGGTACCCGGTTGACGGCAACCCCGGGGACGCGCTCCCGGTGCGCCCCGTCCGGGCGCGGAGAACCCAGCACCGGGCATCGGGAACCGGGCACCGGACACCGGGAACCGGGCACCGGGAGCCGGGCACCGGGAGCCGGCCCGCGGGTGTGGGGAGGTCCCGTCGGGTCTCCTGGACGCGGAGCTGGGGATCGGGGGAACGACCCCCGCCGCGGCATCCCCGGGACCCGGAGCGGACGGGGAGGCTCCCGGGGACCCCGGGGGCAAGGTCGGGGCTTGCCCCAACGGGACCGGGAGGACCGGGGCGGGTGCGCGCCGCCGCCGCCGGGATTTCGTTGCCGTTCGTTTACCGGGACGCGGAGAACGCCGGGGGCCGACGGGACCCCCCCGGGGCTGGGGGGGGGCTTTGGGCTCGGTCCCCCCCGGCCGGTCCTAACGCTGCTCTCCGCCCGCAGCCGCCGGGATGAAGACGGAGGAGGCTCCGTCCTGCCTGCAGCAGGCGACGCCGGTTCTGGGCTTCGGTGAGTGCCGGGGGCGGCGGGGAACGAGCAGAGCCCGGCCCCAACCCTCCCGTCCCGTCCCGTCCCGTCCCGTCCCGTCCCGTCCTGTCCCCCCCCCCCTCCCGCTGTCCCCGCTCCTCCGTCCCTACCGGCTCCGGTCCCGGTGCTCCGGGAACGGGAGCGGCCCCGGGCTCAGCCCGGTTTTGCGGTTTGATGCTTTGGAGGCAGCCCAAGCCCCGGTAAAGCTGCGAAATGTCCCCCTCGTCCCCCTTCCCCTGCGACCCCAAAACAGCTCCGGGGGGCCGGTGCTGTCCTTACGGTGCTCGGTGACTCCAGCGAGGCACCGAGCACGGGATGGACGGGGACAGCCCCAGCATCCGACCCTTCCTTGCCTGCCCCGACCCCAAAAAAAAGCCCCTTCGCCTCCTCCGAGCCCCGCTCCCCCCCCATTTCCTCGCTGATTTTTACGCACAACCCAGCTGCGCACCCACACCCTGCATGGGGTTTGCCGCTCCCCAACGGAGCGAGGCCGGATCCGGCCACCCCAGCAGGGCCTGGCTGGGGGGGCGGGGGGGCACAATTTAGACCGAGGCACCCGAGAGCTGTCCCCCTGGGCACGCCGATGCCTTCGCCCCTTCTCGCAGAGCTGCGGCAGGGTGGGTGGAAATTGCTCTTCGTTAGCACAGCGGCTGGGCCAAACTGTTGCATTTCTACGGCCGCTTGTAAAAGGCTGAAGTCTTTGGGGCAGCAAAGGGCAGAATCTCCTCCGCTTTCGGTTCCCGCTGGGGAATGGGAGCAGCCGGCGTTCTCCCGGGACTTTTCACATCCCCTCTGCCCCCCGAGCTCGACACCGCTCACGTTGTGCTAAGGGCATCGTTCGCGTTCGTGTCCTTGCACCGAGCGAGGCTCTGGTGGGAATCACAGCCTGGCAGAGCTGCGCTGCTGTCCCTGCCCCTGCATCCCGACCCTTCCTCCCCCCAGCCTCAATCCCCAGCAGCCTCCTTGCCCACCCCCTCCGCTCCCAAGTTTTCTGCCTCTCCCTTTCACAGCGATCCTCCTTTTGCTATGAAACGGTCCCCAGCTGTTTAAATATCCACCCTGGGCTAATTCGGCGTGAAACGATTCCCTGCTTTTTCCCCCCAAATTAAAGAGGAGTTCGGGGTTGTCGGCCACACACCGTAACCCACTGGAGGTTTGGTCCCTTGGGATGCAAGAAGGGTGAAAATGTTTGACTGCAGGAGTTGCTAGTGGAGGAAAAAGGGGGAGCTGGACGGAGGTGGGATGAGCACCCACAGTCCCACCGTGCCGGTGCTGCAACCATCACAGCCCTCCTCGTGGCCCCGGTGCCGGCGTGCTGCTGCTCCGGCACGGCACACCTTCATTTGTCACCTTCCTGAGCTCAAATCCCCATTTCCACCCCCGAGCTGCTTGCAGGGGCTGCAGCGAGGACAGATCCGTGCCTCTGCCCTTGAGGAGTGAGTTTTGGGCTTGCTGCAGCACCAAGAGCCCCGACACCGGCTCTGGCCCCAGCCTTTCAGGGTGGCTGCAAGAAGCATAAGCTTTCAGGATCTGTTCCCCTCCCACGGGAGCTGCTGTCCCATTTCCAAGCCCCAGCACTCGATTAAGAAGCTGCGCTGAGCCCGGGAGCCGCGAGGGGCTTGGGCAAGCAGCTGAAGTCAGCTGGGATGGGATGCCAGTGGTGCAGGACCCCATGAAACGTGGCAGAAGCTGCTGTTGCCCAACACACCCCCATTTTTAGAGGTGCTTGTGGGTGTAGCAAACCCAAATTACTCAAATTTACTTCCTGCCGACATTTCCTCCTGCCTTGGTGTAATGGCAGCAGTGCCCAAAATGCAAAGAGGATCACCTGCCTTTACCCAAATTTCCCAGAGCCACCCTCGCATTTGCTGCGGTTTCAGCTGATTTCAGGACGTTGTGGCTTCTCCGTCTCTGGCTGCGGCTAAACTTGGGCAGAGCGAGCACTCAGAAAGCTTCCTGCGTGCAGACACTTTCTGCCCACCCGCATTTTGTCCCTCCAGCAGCCCTGCCTGCTCCATGCCCCCTCCGCACCCGGGGCACACAATTCCAGCTCGCCGATGCCCACGAAGCTGGAAAGCCAGCTGCCGAGGGGCTGGGTCAGGGCTCCTCCGTGTGTCCCAGCCAGGTTTTGGTGCAAATCTCTCTTTGGGCAGAGACCAGCACAACCCCTCTCCACTCCTCGCCCCGGAGCAGTGACCTGCATCTGGTCCTGCTGCTCGCCAAGGGCTCGAGTCCTCCGAGCCCCCCGCTCTTCCGAGACCTTGCTTCCCCTCGGCAGCTTCGTCCCCGTGAAGCCACCGTCCCCCCCCCAGCCCCGCTGGGGCAGGTGTTCCCAGGCTGGGGAGGGAGAGGACGGTGATAAGCTCTCGTAAAAGCCAAGGAGCTTGGCACCGCGCAGGCTGTGCGCATCGGAGGGGGCGTCTCTGCCTGGCTCAGCCTGCAGCCCAGATCCAGCGCAGCAGATAGCGCATTTATTGCTCACTCCTCTACCTTGAAGCTATCATGACGAAGCCTTTGAAGAGCAGCCATAGATTTGCATGTTGATAAAGCTGAGGGGAAAAAAAAATTCCCAAATCTCTGCAGCCCTTCCTCTTTTAAGCAGCTTAGCACCGAGCGTAGGGTGAAAGTGGGCAAAATTCACCTCCGGGGCTGTGCCCTGGCCTGGGTCAAGGTTTGCAGCCCCACCACCTCCTGCGTGGATCTGCTCCACGTTGGCTCCCCGGTTCCCATTGTGCGTGTTCCCCATGTCCAGCTCGTGCGACGCCAAGAGCACAATTCCCCTGGAAGTCACCGCACAGAAACCCTTTCCTCTGCTTTCGCAGGAGCAGCTTTGCTGCTGCTTTCGCAGGGCCAACTTCTGCCTTCATTTTCAAGGCTGAGCTCCATGCCGAGCCTCCCTTCTCGCCCTCCTGTGCGTGCTCAGCCGCTGACACCAACATCACGTGGTGCTTTTTTAAAAAAAACAAAAAACAAAAAAAAAAACAACACCCAAACCAGTAGATAATCGTGCAAGCAAACAGTTGTGCAAGGCTAAGCGTCACCCCCTCCCAAAAGACACGGAACATGCGTCCCGGGGCAGAGCCCAGCTCCTTCTCACGCCGCCTTCTCCTCGCCGCCCAGGTTCCGACCCCAAGATGCGGGAGGTGTGCGCCGGCTGCGACACCCCCATCTCCGACCGCTTCCTCCTGCGCGTCAACGAGCGCTCCTGGCACGAAGGCTGCGTGAAATGCGCCGTCTGCCTGCAGCCCCTCTCCGGCACCTGCTACTGCCGCAACCGGCAGCTCTACTGCAAGCACGACTACGAGAAGTAAGTGATTTTTTTTTTTTGGCCGGGCTCGGTGCTGACCGTCTCCATCCCAGGCGGGGAGGGAGCAGGTGCAAAGTGGGGTCCTGGAAGCGTGGCCACTGGTGGCACGCAGGGCGGTGAGCAGCAGGTGAGGTGAGCAGGGGCACGGAGGCGTGCTGCCTCAATTTTCCGCCACGACGTTGGGATCGAACGCTCTCCTCGGCTGCTGGGATGGAAGGAGGGAGGCTGAGCCTTAGAGACACGCGGTCCCGGATGGATGCTTTGCGTCCTGGTGATGGGGCAGGAGCCGGACCCCGCTCCTTGGTGCAGAGGAGCCCGTCCCAAAGGATGCGCCGTGGGGCTGTGCCGGTTTTCTTGCTGTTGCTCGGCTCTGCTCGTGGTGGCAGCCCTGGCCCTTCAGCAGGGCGGCCACCACCAAGTTCTCCTTCGGAACAACTTGCCAGGGCTTCCAAGAGTAGAAGAACTTCTGCCTTTCTCTGCTTGTTGTTTCGTTTTAATGGTGTGGATCAAATGAGGTGTTAAAGTGCGAATCTGGAGGTGCAGCATGGAAGCAGGCACCCCAACATTAACCCGTGGCAGGATCAGCTTCCCTCTACTGCTGGGCTCTGCCTTGTGTGTTGGATAAAACACAGCCAGTGCTGCGTGTGGGATTATTTGGAAAAAAATCTGGTTTTTAGATTGATTTCGTCAGCAGGGGCAAAAGCTAGAGTGGGATGGTGGAGGTCGTGCTTTGTCATGAGAGTGTGTAAGCAGAAATGAGAGAAAGGGGGCCGCGGGCAGGGTGGCATCTCTGCAGTTAGCGAGTCAGGGCATCCGTCTTGCGCGTGTTTCCAAGCAAACCGTATTTATCCCCAGCTCAGCCTTGTCTGCAAAACTCAAAGATACGAGCACGGGTGTAATTTTTGGGGTGTCTGGTGTTGGCCAGGGAGGTGGGGGAGACGCAGCGGTGGCAGGCCGCACGGACACCCCAGGGCATTGCTGGGTTGCTGGAGTTTGGCAGCATCCTCTAAAGGCTTTTCTGACCGGCCCGATCTTATCTCCTCCGTGCTTCATCAGAGGGCGCAGCCTCCTCCCCGCCAGTGACGCAGGCGCTTGGCAGTGATGGGGATGGCAATAAAAACACCAGGGCTTGCCCGCTTCCCTGGGGTGGCTGGGAGAGCTGGGCAGGCACGAGGAGGCTTCTCCCTCACCCTTCAGCCACAAAGGGTGGGCACCAAGGGCTACTTCGGTCTGAGCGGGATGGGCCTCTGCCAGGTCTCTGCTTTGGCCAGGAGGAGCCGGTGGCCAGAGGGGATTTGGTGGCTGCGGTTGTGTGTAATCAGACACAAATGTGTTGGCAAAACCCATCTGCGCAGAGCCCCTCATCCCTCCGAGGAGCTGGGTGCCTGATTTGTGATGGGATTTCCATGGGGTATCGTGGAAACCCCAGCCTCCACGCTGCTTTTGGCCAGAAAGGGAGGCTGTGCGTCCTCAGGACAGCATGGCCGTGCCATTTCCCCTCGCCCTGCGCTGAATTTGACCACGCTGCCGCTGCTCGGTGCTGGACCCGGTCTGCTCCGTCTCGCTGCAGCGCTTGAAGGACCTCAGCCTGATTTGCAAAGACGCCTTTAGGGTCTGCAAGTCCTGAAAGTCGGTCCTCCGGGTGCTTCCGATGGCGTCCGCTCAGCACCTTTGCGCTCCCAGCATGGGAATTTCCAGGGAGGCAAACTCTCAGTCCTGCTGTTTGGAAATCCGCTCCCCCCAGAGTCCGCATTCTTGGCCTTGACTCTCCAAAAGTTCCCGGGTTTGGCCAGCGATTAATCCCAGGCTGCAGGACCCAGCGTCGCCCTGGGGCCGCGGTGCAGACCGTGGCTGCAGCAGGGTGACCTGGAGGGGAGACCCATCTGGCATTTATTCCCCCTCATGCGAGCTGCGCAATAAGAGGAAAATGCTTTAATGGCGAGATAAGCCAGCAGCTGCAGCTGAACGTGGGGGAAGGAACGGGCTGTTGATCTAGAGATGAAATGTTAAGCCCGAAGATGGATGTTGTTCTGCAGTCCCTATCATATAAAACCACAATCTGAAGGCTTTTGGGAAGCTTTCCTCTTCCCCTCTCGCCTGGGGCCCCGCCAGCTCTCCTGCGCTTTGCTCAGGCACCTGCCCTGTAAATCCCGCTCCGGGCAGCTCGCGTAAATGCTATCAAACAGCAACGGCTCGGGACGGGCCGGGGGGGAGGAAGGAAAATACTCCTGAAGGATGATAGAGTGGCTGCAACGGCCCCGTCCCGGGCGCCTTGTTTACTTTGAAGTTTGTTTTGTGGAATGACAGGCAACGCGGGGGCTGCCGGGGAGCTGTCGGGAGGGATCTGAACCGCGGCCGCGTGCTGGCAGCCGTCCCCCTCTCCTCCACGCTCTCCTCTTGCCCATGTGGAGATGATTTCGCTCGTCCTCGCTGGAGATACGGGGTGAACTCGGCTCGAACCTGGCTTGCCGGCTCCCCATCGCCGCGCTGCCGCCACGTGATTGAACGCGGGCTCCGTGTGCCCTTGTGCTCCCCGTCTTTGCGTGAATCCCCGCGGCTTCTCCAGCTGGATGCTAAGGGATGAGGAGGGGGCCAGCGGCACAATCCGTCCGTCGGCCCCCCACGGGTGCCTTTGGGTTGTCAGCATCCTGGCCGGGCATCACGCAGAGCCCAAGATGACCTCGAGCCCACCCTAAGCAGCCTTTTCCCCACCTATTGCTGTGCTCGGAGATCATATCCACAGCCAAAAAAGTGGTGGTTTTTTTCTGAAAGCTCCCCCAATGAGCACCCGAGTGGGGCACGGGCAGCCCCGCTCGGTCAGATCCTGAACCAAGAGCAGCAGCGGTTCGCTTCGCCTTTTGAAGCCTCAGACACCCCTGAGCAGCGGGTAGGGATGGCCAGAGGCAGGGAGCCTTGCAAAAACGGTCTGAGAGCAGCAGGCTGGGCGCACACCTCCAAAATAGTGATGTAGGTGCACTGCAGGGACACCCGGCATCGTCCTGCTGTGTCCCATAGCGCAGGGTGGCATCCAGCACCGATACTGGCATCCAGCACCGACCTGGTGCCAAATTTTGGCCAATTTTCTGGATGGAGCAGGTTGGGAGAAGTCCAGCAGCCAGGGTGGGAGGTGAGAAATGGGAGACGGGGAGGCAAAGGTGGCAGCGAGCTGCCTTGTTCCGTCGGGGAGGGGGGGACCCAGGCTGCAAATCCAGGCTGGCATGTGGAGGGGGGGCAGAGAGGACCCAGAGGCAGCTCTGCTGAGCGGGCTGGGTCATGCTTAAAACCCTGCGGGAGGGCTCCCCCCAAGCATGGATCCCCTGGGGAGGAGACGCCGGGACAGGGCTTTGAGAGCAGAATGAGCCCAGGCGCTGTCTGCAAACCGCACACATTCCAGGCGCGGGAGTCAGGCCCTAAAAATGATGAAATTGGTGTTGAAAGCAGAAGGATTCGGGATTTTTTTTTTATTATTTTTTTTTGGCTTTTGAGCATAAAAACTTTGCCTTGTTTGGGACGTTTGGTTACAGCCAGCTCAGAAATTATCAGCGCACTTCCTAGGCCCGAGGAATTTCAAAAATGATGCTTGAGATGCGCCTGAAATGCCAGAACCTGACGAGCGGGGACTCAAGGACAAAACGTGATGGATTGCAAGAGCTGCTGACAGGCGCTGCTCTCGGGAAAGGGCTTCTGGCTGCCCCCTGCTTGGCCCAGCTCTGCTTTGCGGAGCGTTGAAGCTCCCAAAGGTGCTGATTTTCCCCCAAAGGCTGCGGGCAGGGACGCCAGCCCCGCTCGGCCACATCCAGCTTCTCCATCCGCAGAGCGCCGGGGTCCCCCCGTGTCTCTTCCTGTCCCCCGCCGCCCATGGGGCAGGTAACGAGATGTGACAGAGCTCCGAGAAGTGAGCAAATAAACGAGATAATGAGCACTGCGACAAGGCAGTGATGAATGGGGGCCGCCTGCCCAGCGAGCGGACCCTGCGGGTGCCTCTGCAAGAACAACGGGAGGTGAAGGAGGAGGAAAGGGAACGTCCCGCAGCTCCTTCCAGCCCCCCTGGGCAAGGAGTGAGGATGGTGCGAGGTGCACCTGATGTTTCAAGCCCCCTTTCTGCTCCCAAGCAGCCTGTGCTGGTCGCAGATGGTTGCCACTGTCCCCTTTGCGCCAGTGCTTGGGGTCTGCAGCAAGCGTGGAGCTGGGGTGGAAGGAGCTGGGATGGAAGGAGCTGGGACGGAAGGAGATGGGAAGGAGCTGGGAAGAAGCTGGGAAGGAAGGAGCTGGGAAGGAAGGAGCTGGGAAGGAAGGAGCTGGGATTGAAGGAGATGGGAAGGAAGGAGATGGGAAGGAGCTGGGAAGGAGCTGGGATGGAAGGAGCTGGGATGGAAGGAGCTGGGAAGGAGCTGGGAAGAAGATGGGAAGGAAGGAGCTGGGAAGGAAGGAGCTGGGATTGAAGGAGATGGGAAGGAAGGAGATGGGAAGGAGCTGGGAAGGAGCTGGGATGGAAGGAGCTGGGAAGGAAGGGGCTGGGATGGAAGGAACTGGGATGGAAGGAGCTGGGAAGGAGCTGGGAAGAAGCTGGGAAGGAGCTGGACACATAATTTGCAGCCTTACGTCCATGGTTTATGTGGAGCAAAGCAGGTCCCCAAAGCTTAGGGCACGGCCAAACCATGGGCTCACCGCGATCTTTTCCCCGTCCCAAGCCTTCCCTCTCTCCTCGTCGGGTGGGTGGCTGAGCCCCGTCTCCCACCGAGAGCATCATGATTAATGACGTTAATTACACAAAGCTATTCCTACCCCAGTTCTCACTGTTCCTCGCCTTGGTTTGTTCACAGGGCCCAGGAAATTAAACACTAACTCTATAATCACCGCAAAATGAAAGAAATATGCAGATGCGCCTTGAGCATGATTAAGAAACCAGCCACCACGTGCTGTCTGTTCCCCATCGCTGTTGGATTGTTTTTCTAATGGGGGAATACATAGGGGAGGAAGAGCTTTTATTTTTATTTTTTTCTTGTGCCACACATTATTTTTCTAGTTTAATTAAATGTAATTTACTCTGATAGATTTCTCTCTCTTTTGGCCTGTATTTTCCTTCCTTGCTTTGTGTCCCATGGCTTTGAGCCTCCCTTAGACCCACGTCACCAAATTCCACGCCATGAGTGGGCACAGCTTTCTTACCCACCAGCTGACCATGGTTCGATAGCAGCTAGGCCTGCCTCTAAAATCGTTTGCTTTCTCTTGTGCCTGGTGAGGAAAAGGAAAATATGAACCCCAAAGGACTTGGAAATCAAAGTAAACTACCACAGGTCAAGGTAACAGCCCCCTGCAGCAGAGAATACAGATGTAAATTAACAATCAAGTGCTTGCAAATGCTTTGGATACTTGGTGCTTCCAGGATTAGTGATTTCTCCGGGATTAGTGCTTCCAGAAGTGGTGGAGAGAGTGGCAAGGGGATCGGTGGCAGTTTAGGGAGGATGTGCGAGCAGGTAAAAGGTTTGCACCAAGGTGCAGAGCCCACGGCTGGTGAGATTGCAAGGGCTGAAGGGGAGGTGGTTTACGGAAAGATCGCTTGTGGTTAGCCCTGAAGTGCTCAGGCAGTTGGACTTGGTGGTCTTTGTAGGTCCCTTCAAGTGAAATATTCTATCCCCTTCCCTTCCCTTCCCTTCCCTTCCCTTCCCTTCCCTTCCCTTCCCTTCCCTTCCCTTCCCTTCCCTTCCCTTCCCTTCCCTTCCCTTCCCTTCCCTTCCCTTCCCTTCCCTTCCCTTCCCTTCCCTTCCCTTCCCTTCCCTTCCCTTCCCTTCCCTTCCCTTCCCTTCCCTTCCCTCTGCTGCTGTCCCCATATTTCCACAGTTCTCCCACTTCCAAGCGTGGCCAGCACTGGAAGGGCAGCGCTTGCAATCCTTCATCCCATTTCTTCATCCTCTCTTTCCTTCCTCGAGGAGTCCACGTGGAAGCAGGTGATGGGGGCAGCGGGGAGCCCCCCGACCCATCCTGCCCAGGCTCTGCTCATGGCAGGTCCCCACCTCCCCCGGCTGCCCCCTCGTCTAAAATGCTGAGCCAGGCATCGCCGTCACAAACTCCTCACGGGTGTTTTAGCAGATTTGTTTTATTTTTTTAGCAGTATTTTCCTGTGTTCTGCTTTCCAGCCCTGCGTCCCTCTCGCTGCTTCTGCCCACGGGTCATCTTGGGGTCCGGGGAGCTCCACGCCCCCCGCATGGCCAGCACGGCGCTGGGAACGTGGCTCCTTCTTTCCTCGTGGCCCCTTCTTTCCTCGTGGTTCCTTCTTTCCTCGTGGCCCCTGCTTTCCTCGCGGCTGCCCAAAGCGAATTACAACCCAGAGCCATCGAGCGCTTCCTCCTTCCTTTCCCCCGCCCCCTTAATGCAATTAGGCTTCCATGTGGCTAATTGCAGCTTACCCTAACTATCTCGGCAGCAGCTCCGCACCTCTGCCTGTTCCCACGCCGTCGGGATCGTGCTGATGCAGCCGCGGTCAGCCCTGCAGAAGCCCTGTCCCGAGCCTCTTTCCCAATTCCTGTAAAATCAATGCACAACTTTAACCTCTTCTTACTTTTTTTTCCCACCACTTTGAACTTGCCTTCTCTTCCCTCCTGCCCCCGTATCACAGGCTGGGGGAAATCTCCCTCCGGTGTTTCTCGAGCTAAAGGCTGGGTTCCTGTTACGGGACGGCTTTGACTGTTTAAAAAAAAAATCTCTTTTAGACGCCTGATACGAGCTGCACTATGTTTAACTCACATCTGCTGCTTAAGGGCATCCCCACAGAGGGGCTCGGAAGCTGACCGCGCTGGCTTGGTGTGCTCTCTGTCACAGACCACTCATTAAGGCAATTTTCCTTCGAAAATCTTTCCTAAGGTGGCTGCTAGCAGACGCGCACCTTCTCCATTCTCCGTCCTTAACACGGTGCTGAAATATTTTGGGGCCGTGGTCATGCCGGGTGGGCATTTGCATCATTTCCAAAACGAGTCCTGTTTTAAAGGACTTTAAGGGGGCATTGATCCCTTTGCTGCGGGGATCTCCGTTCCTCCTGACCCGCGCAGGGAACCGCAGCACAGGGAGCCTGTGGGACGTGCAAAAACCCCGGCAGGGCACGGTCACATCCGAGCACCCTCGATGGCACCGGAGGCGTTTTGCTGGAGGCGGTGCGGTGAAGCTCGGTGTCACCCACGGTGGCCCGGCCAGGGACGCGCGTCCTGGTGCTGCTGCTGGCTGCCGAGCCTCCCCCCGTGCTGCCGCACGTCCCCTTCCTCACTTAAAACGGAGAGGAGAGGGAGAGAGCCCGGAGTTTAATTTAAATCACATCTCCCCAGCTTGTTCTTTTCTCAATCAATATTGCTTTTTACATCATATCTAATCTCTTCTTTTTTTTCTTTTTTTTTTTTTCTCCCCTCTTCCCCCTCCAAAGTAAAATTTAATTAAATAATTCTAATGAATGTTTAATGATGTTCTTTTGTCATTATTAAATCTGTAATAAAAGTGTCGGCAGCCCTTCTGCCTCCCCTCCCCAGCTCCCCCCGTTAATGCCCCCCCCCTCCCCTCCCCGGCACACACTGTCCTGCTGTCTCCCCCCACCCTTGCCTGCCCCCCTCGCGCTGTGACAACGCTCGCATTCAGACCTGCAAACAGGAAATGAGAAAAGGAGAAACAGGATATTGAGCCGGGATACTATCGGGGTGGGTAATATCACCCCTAGCTACTAGCGCAGGAGCCCTTCTCCTGCCGGGCATACTAATGGAGCTGCCCGCCGCCCTGCAATAAGGCAGGACAAAATCAATAGGAATTGATAACTCCGGCGTCGAGCCCGCGTAGCCGGGGCGAGCTCTCGGGTCGTGTCTCGTTGGCTGGAGAGGGGGGAGCGGGAGAGGGAGAGGAGCCTCCTCGAGGGGGTGTCTCGCCACGCGGGGCTTTGCACCATCCGTCAGAGGTGCGGCGCCCATTTTTTGGAGCTTCTTCAGAGCTCGGTGAGAAGCAGGAGCCAGGCTGAGTATGAATGTCAAGCTCTACACTTGGAAGAGGAGCTGATTGCCTAAGGGAGAGGAAAGCACCCTTCCTGGGCATGCAGGCAGGGGGCTGGGCTCACCTCTTCTGTGCTGCAGCAGCATCGGGCTCTGCTCTGTTCCTTAGACAGCTGGCAGAACATCACCAAGTGATAAAAATACGCACCAAGTGATAAAAATATGCACCAAGTGATAAAAATATGCACCAAGTGCAAGGCCCCACCAGAGCTTCCGAGCTGCAGCAGCAGCTTTAAACGAGCTACAGGAAAATAAACGCTGCGCCTGAGCTCTGTGCATCCGGCAGCCCCCTCTGCCTGCCCCTGGTCAGCCCAAGATGTGACCCCCACGATCTGCATTAAAAAAAAAGCATTAAAGCGTGCTCCAGATGACACAAAAGCAAAGCTGCAGCCTAGTGCCAGCGCAGCCCAGGTGTGCAGAGATTCAGCGGCTGCATCCCACCTTCCCACAGCTCAGAGATGGCCTGGTAGGGGATCCAAGCCGGGAAGGAACCTTTTTGCCGCAGCATGGCAGAGGTGAGGGCGATCACAGAAGCTCGGGAGTGGCCAAATCCCCCGCACACATCATCCAGAGCATCCCCAGCTTCACAGGGCGCTCACAGGGCAGCTTGGATGCCCGGCAGGGCGTTAGGGGCAGGAGGCAGCAGCTCCAGGCACCGTCCCGCTGCCGTCCCTCTCTCCTGGACCCGTTTTCAAGGTGTGGTCCTACCCTGCTCCTCTCACCATGGGGTGCCTGCATGGAGATGGGTTTTGCAGGCAGAACTCAATTTGGGGACCAGTTTTCCTTGCCATCGAGCTGTGCCCGTGGGGAGCACCCGTGGGGTGCGGAGGGAGGTTTTCCTTCGCCTTTCCCATTGCCTTCCCCCGCCACCTCCCCTTCACCTGGCAGAGCCACCGCAACGCAACCCTCCCCGGCGGTCCTCGGAGGGGGGGGAAAAAAAATAATAAAAGAAGAAACACGCATTTTTTGTTAGCATTCAGCAGTGATATGACAGGCGCCCTATGAATTCTGGGAGATTTTAATAAAGAAGACAGGCCTGTGAAATTTAATAAAAGAGTTCATCAGATTATATGGTGATGGCTCGGTGCCACCGTGCTGGCAGTAATATCCTCGCAGTGGGGGGGTTAACCCCTTGAGGGACAGAGCAGCAGCACAGTATTAAATCTTTCAGTAGCATTTCACTCGTGTCACTTTAATATTTATGAATCTCTCCGGCTTTGGGAACCTCTTTGGTGTTGTTTTGCTTTTTGTTTTGTTTTGTTTTGTTTTGTTTTGCTTTGCTTCTGGTTCGGATCTTTTTCCCGCATCGGTTTCCATCTCTGGCATGAACAGAACCAAGCCCCGGGAGCAGGGCTCCTAACACCTCTTGGCTCCTGGATGGATGCTGGGTGCACTCACGGGGTCGGGACAAGCCAGACCACACTTGTGAGATGCTGAGGCTTGGTTGCTTTTCATAACCAACATCCCCAAATCCTTCTATTCTCCATGGCCGTGGTGTTGCCCTCATCCTTCCAAGTTGTGTTCCCAGTGATGGATGGCGAGGGTCAGGTTGGAGCGTGCCTTGCACAATTCTGTGCACAAAGTGCCCTTCTCGGGGTAAATCTACTCACCTAGCCCACAAAGAGCTTTGGAGGGAGCCGAGAGCAGCTTGTTGTCCCCCAGTTTCCTCCCTCTCTCTGACCCAAACGTTGCTGCAAGAAGCCAGAGATTCAGCACGAGGAAATTTTTCCCCACCGTGCCCCAGTGCCACTCTTTATGGCCGAGCCAGGGGACATGGCTGGTGCAGGAGGGAATGAAAGAGCAGATTGTGCTGTCATTGCCTCCTTGTTTCCCCTGTGTGTCCCCGTCCCCGTCACGCCCCTAGCCCCCAGCCCCAGCCCGAAATCTGGCCTGCGGCTTTGCGAGCTCCACTTCAATATTTCAGCCAGCTACAATGGATTTTGCAGCTCAGTGTTAAGTAAACAGACCTTGCTTAAGCCTGGACTGCTTCATTTTGACTAAACCCTAACTAAATAAGCTAGTTTCATGAAGCACAGGCCTCCCAGCTTATTCCTTGCTTCATTAACACCTTTTAATCCCACCGATGCAATCGTATGCGCTCCAAATTACCCTTCCCAGGCCTGGGTCAGCATCTCCTGTGCTGCTGCTGCAGGTCAGAGGCTCTCATCCTGAACTGCAACGGGGATGCTCAGCGAGGATTAACAGACAGCCAGGCACTGGGGTGGTTTACCAGGACTGGAATCTGATAAACGCAGTCCATGAAATGTCTGAAAAGAGGTGGGAAGACCTCAGGGCAGTTTGCAGCTCCTTTGGCAATATGCAGGGGTGGACGCAGAGGATGCTTTGCTGTGATGCCTCTTGCCTGGGCTCAACGCTTAGAAACTTTACTGAACTTCCAAGGGAAAATGAACAACGTGCTGGTTTCTCCCAGCTGTTTTGCTGGTCTATGTTATTAAAAGAAAGGCAAATTAATGGTAAAGAAAGAGTGAGGACACTTGTTTGAAAGTGTCAGCAGAGCAAGGGAATTGAATAGTGGAAACAAACTGTTTTCCATAGCACATAACTCCTCGATACATGATGCTGAGCAAGATTTCAGCTTCAAAAAGGTGCTGGGCATTGCTCGAGTGCCCAGGCATGAAAGGAGCCATAGAGCAACAGTGCTGGGACTTCCAGACTGCAAATCGGTGTGCTGCTGCGTGTGCTCCTGCAGGCAGCGTTTGGGGTTTTCTGCAGCTGCGCCAGCCACGCAGCCCTGCTGCTGGTCCCCGAGAGCTCCCTGCAGAAACAGCGTGGGCAGCCGGTGAATTTGGCCTCCAGCAGCAAAGCTCCTAAGATGTGCTGTATCTTCATCATTGTTGGGTGACAGACATGCTGCCTCCGAGCCATGAAGCAGTACAGATGTGCTTGCCCTACATTGCGTGGTCGCTGCACGCTGCTCTTCTGCCCACACTGCTCTTCTTGCATCCAGCATCCACCAGCTTCAGGAGCTGGCTGCCAAAATCTGTCCCCAGAGCCCCAAGTCTCTCTCACGATGCTGACCTGTGAGCAGCCATGCAGCTTGCAATCCCCAAAGACATTCAGGCTTATAAACCCATCCGCCTCCCAGCTCCTGATGTTTTTTTCCATCAAGGTGAGCCTTTCCCCAGCGGGAAAATCCAATCCTATCTTTTGCAAAGGTAATTAATCTGAGGCAAGCAGGTAAGGATGTGGGATACGTGTCTGTATGCATAGTGTGAATGCTGTGCGCAGGCACGTGCCTCTGCTTGCTGGATGGTTTCTGAACATCCCCAGGAATAAAAATTGATAGCGTTATCACAGCTCCCGTAAGGAAATCTTATCAGACTCAGCTTCTTGAGGAAACGTGGGTGTTAAGGACATGGGAGTGTGGAGACCCAGCCAAAAAGTGGGGTCAGCAGGGGCATTTTAGGACAAACAGAGACACACGGACCGCGAGGCTGACAGTGCACAACGGTTCTCCCAGAAAACTGGATGCGGCGGCAGCGAGCTACGAGCCCTCGGAAGGGCTCCTGCTGCTGCTCCCTCTCCGTCAGCTCGCAGACATCCTGCTCGTGTCGCTGCTGCTCCTCAACGCGCTTTTCATTACGAAGCCAGGAACCCGCTTCGGTTTTGGACCATCCCTCGGCGTGGTTTCTCCAGGCAGCCGCTCCCAGACGTCGGGCAGCCGCGTTCGCCGCTCAGCCTCCCCAGCCTCCTCGGAACCCACTGCCAGCCACGGAGATGTGTTTTGTTCCTATGGCAACCTAAACAATATTACCTTGACTTAAACGGATTCAGGCAATATTAAAACCAGCCTCTTTAGGAATTCCTGGTGTTGGAGGGGCTGAGAATTTTAATTTTGTGTAATGCGAGCTGACACCGTGTTTATGAGCTGCTTGCTGAATGTTTTCTTCAATTAGTACAAAGCAGAGTGGATTTGTTTTCGGGGCTTAGCTGGGAGATGGAGTGTGCGAGCCTCGCAGTGCCAAAAGCATTATTGAGTTACGCTGCAGTAACGGCACTTCCCTCACCTGGTAGCTGCACAAAAAAACCGTTTTTGGGGAAATCTGGCACATGACAAGGTCTTCACATGAGGCTTGCTAACTGCCTGGTCCCGACAGCGGCAGGGGGAATGGGTTTGTTGCCTTGCAGGGGAATGGGTCTCCTTTCCCAGCCCCAGCTTCTGTACCTCCATCTCCTTGCTCTGCTCCACACATCCCACTGCGCCCAGGTTCAAAGCTTTCCTTTATTTGCTGTTTCTGGGCAATTTTCCGGGTGTTTTGCCCAAGCAACCAGCAATGTCACCGAGGGTGGAGATATGAAAGGCCCCAGGAGTGCTGGGCACCTAACTGGGTACAAATGATTGAGGAAACACAAGTGTGGATCCATACAGAGTTTTCAATCAGCGTCTTCCCAAACTGTCCCCTTCCTTGCTTGGAGGCAGGCCAAAATGTTGAAGTAAAGCTCTGGTTTGGTGGGCCTGTGGTCTTACCGCCTCCCTCTCTGGATTTGGGGCTCTTGGGCTGAACCTGGGCTCCCTACAGGAGAAAACCTCTGAAAAATTCATCGGGACCGGGTGGGAGCGTGGGGCCGGCTTGTCTCAAAGTCGAACGGTATGTCTGGCACAGCAGATTCAGCTACACAGCAGCATACAAAGAGGCAAGGCAGAGCTTTCGTTGGGGACAGCAGTTCTGAAAATCAGCACTCACTCCTAAACTGGTTGTTTGCAGGATAAGGGACAGGAACTTTGAAATAACCGTGTGATTTCCCACAACTGGCATAACAAATTATAAGTGGCTCTCAAGAAAATAAAGACATGACAAAGTCTAGCCACTGGGCACAGAATAAAGGCAGATTCAAGTTGGAAATAGGGGCTGAGGACGCGGTCAGCCCCTGGAGCCTCTGCCAGCGACGTGGGCAGATCCTTCTCCACTTGGAGCCCTCCACCTGCAGCTGGCTGGGTGCCACAGCCAGCGAGCAGGATCAAGGTGGGAACCCCTGGGTGAGAACACAGCAGGAAAGGGCTCTGGCTACACGATCGTTACGCTCCAGCCGGGCTTGAAGTCCAGGAACATTAATAACCGAATGGTTGGTCGCATGTCACTTGTTCCTGGCCGGTCCCAGAAAGCCATGATCACGGATTGGCTCTCTTGTTGGGTTGGGTTGGTGATTTTTTGTGTGTTGTTTTTTTTTTTTTTCTTTTCTTTTTTTTCCTTTTTACTATTTCACTTCTGCTGTAACAGAAGGATGTCGGTGTTAGGAAAGGGACAGGTTTGGACTCAGCCCAGATTTGGGCTGGGCTTGTGCCTGAAACACTCTCCCAGCTTGCTCCTTCCGTAAGACACTTGAGGTTATGGCTAAAAGGCTGCTCTTTACTCCCCACAATTCACCTCAAATTCAGTTATTATTTTTCAAGTGTGAATTAGAGAAAGACAAAGAGGAAAGGGAGAGAGGGAGAGGGAGAGGCAGGGCGAGGAACGTGCATGCAAACGCACTGACACAAAGGAGAGAGAAATCCCACA
This sequence comes from Cygnus atratus, assembly GCF_013377495.2. Classification (NCBI taxonomy): domain Eukaryota; kingdom Metazoa; phylum Chordata; class Aves; order Anseriformes; family Anatidae; genus Cygnus; species Cygnus atratus. The sequence goes on along the minus strand of NC_066391.1, from coordinate 320,418 downwards.
CCATTCCAGTTGGAATGTCCCAGACACCGCAGCCGAAAGCCACTGCACAGCACAAATCCATGGTGGTATTTGGAAGGGATGAGCCCACCCCTGTAAGCCTCTTCATCCTGCTCCACAGAGTTTGCCAGGAGGATTAACCTAGTCTTGTTCTCAATCCCAGTTTATGAGTTCCCTGCTGGTGGGGAAGATCCTGTGTGTTTAAACAACAGCCTAATTAATCCCTATTTTATTACTTTCTCTTGTCAAGTGGCTAAATAGAAGCTGTCAGCCGGCAGCCACCGCCGCTCACATTTGTTTAGATCCCAAATTACTTCATCAGAACCATCTGCTCGGTGCGCGGGGCGCTCACAGTTGTTTATTCCTCTCTCTGGACACAGAGTGGGGCACAAACACCTCCCGGTGGGACTCCCCGCGCCAGGCTCTGCCAAGCCCTGGGGACTGTCCCGGAGGGGTCCGCAGAGGAAACCTGCCATGAACCTGGCGAAGCCAGGCAGCCAACAGCCCTAGAGAGGAAGAGGGGACACCCAGCTCTGTCCCGATGGGCCAGGCACGTTTGCACTCCTCCCTGGGGTTACAGGTGGTCAGGAAGCCCCTGAGAAGGACATTTTTTGCTGGATACGAGGCTCCACACACCCACCCGCTTCCTTCCTTGGCTTCCTGAGCCCCTCAGGGATGGAAGGAGTTGGGTGTTTTCACCCTGGAGAAGAGCAGGCTCGGGGGGGACCTCATCACGGTGTTCTGGTACTTAAAGGTGGATACGAAGTGGATGACAGCTCTCTCTCCACAAGGAGCCACGTGGAGAAGACACAGGGCAATGGGTACAAGCTGTACCAGGGCAGGCCTCATCTTAATGCAGGAAGGAAATGGTTTAAAGTAAGAGCAATCCCTGGAGGAACCTCCCCAGGGGTGTGGTGGAGTCCCCATCACTGGAGGATTTCAAGGTGCAGTTGGGCAGGGTGCTGGGTAATCTCATCCAGGCTCCCTTTTCCCACCAAAAGCTTGGACCTGGTGAGCTTTTGGGGTCCCTTGCAACCTGGGCTATTCTGTGGTTATGTGATTCTGCCCCGGCAGCCCCGTGCAAGTGCCTAACCCCAGGGCCTTCCTTGCAGGCTGTTCCAGACCAAGTGCAGCAGCTGCCTGAAGGCGATCGCCCCGTCCGAGCTCATCATGCGGGTGCTGGAGAACGTCTACCACGTCCACTGCTTCTACTGCTGCGAGTGCGAGCGGCGCCTGCAGCGGGGGGACGAGTTTGTGCTCAAGGAGGGGCAGCTGCTGTGCCGCAGCGACTACGAGAAGGAGAAGGAGATGCTGAGCGCTATCAGCCCCGCACCCACCGAGTCTGGTGAGGGGCTGGAGCAGTGCCGAGGGTGGGGAGCGGGGCAGGCAGGGTGGGCTTGTGGGGTATGGTGGTATTTGGGAGGGGTGAGCTCATCCCCGTGAGCCTCTTCGTCCCGCTGCCAGTCCCTAATTAACTCCGAGGAAGGCTCCAGAGGAGGAGGAGGAGGTGGGTGGAGGTTGTAGCGCCTTGTCCCCTCGGTGAGGGCAGAGGGGCAGCCCAGGGTGTACCTCGATCTATTTGGTGTGTCTGGAGAGGGTTGGTTGGGCTGATTTGAGACATTATGGGATGGAAGGTGCGGGGCCAGGCTGGTCCCTCAGCACCACTGCTTATTGACCGTGTCCCCGTGAGCCACAACTCAGCCCGTGAGCTCTCCTGGCTTCGTTCTGCATGTCTGGTCCAAATTGTTCCTCGTGAGGAGCAAAACTGACCGTTTCTCTGCATTCTTGCCCTGGGAGATGGCCTGGAAAGGCCACTCTCTGCTGAGCCACCGCTCCCGACCTTCCATTGCAGTGAAAAGCGAGGACGAAGATGGCAGCCACTCGCACGGCAAGGGCGGCGAGGAGAGCAAAGACCACAAGCGCTCCAAGCGCCCGCGCACTATCCTCACCACGCAGCAGCGGCGGGCCTTCAAGGCTTCCTTCGAGGTTTCCTCAAAGCCTTGCAGGAAGGTATAACGGGGCCGTTACACGATCGCAGGCTTGGACCCTTTTAAGCGTAATTAATTTCTGATTCAGCTCTCCGCCCCTTCGTTTTGCGGACAGGTGAGGGAGACCCTGGCAGCTGAGACGGGCCTGACCGTGCGGGTGGTGCAGGTCTGGTTCCAGAACCAAAGAGCCAAGGTGAGCAACGGTCCCTGCCCCACAGCTGTGTTCCCAACACGGCTGGGATATCACACACTCATCCAATTCAGAGGAAACACAGAATAGCTTAGGAAAAGAGAAAATGGTCAGAACAGAACAGCTATGTGGGACCAAACCACGGGTCCACCTCGCTGTGTAACAGGGATCTAATAATAGCAAAAGCCTAGAGAGGAATGTAAGAAACCTATAGATGTTTGCAGAGCTTCAATGTTATCCTTTTTTTTTTTTTAATTATTCATTTGCTACTTGCTACTTTTTCCCCCTCACTGTGAGACTGGGAAGACTGGAAGGATTTCCCACTTCTTCCCTCTAGAAGCTGCAGGGAAAACGTTTCCAGCGCTGCAGAATGTACAGGGTGAAAGCAGAACCTGCCTTTGCAGCAAACCTAAGTCCTTTGCTTTTTAAATTGTGCGTGGCATCTCCCGCAAAGATCCTACAGCCTTTCCTGCCAGCCCCGCTGCTCACAGGGCTTGTCTTGGCCGGGTGTAGAGGATGTTGACTGCAGAGGAGTCGCCCCGAGCAGCCTGGCAGAGATATACTATGGCAATGCTCGGTGGCAACGAAAGGCAGGTGGCAGTCATATGCGGCCTCTCCCCCGGCTCAGAGCCTCAAATCTGGGGTCTCGGTCTCCTTGCAGATGAAGAAGATCGCTCGCAGGCAGCAGCAGCAGCAGCAGCAACAGCAAGAGCAAGACCAGCTGGGCAACCCTCGCCTGGGGAGCGGGAGGGGGACCGGCCGCAACAGCAGGCAGAGCAACGATGACAGTGAAGGTGAGGAGCTGGGGGGCACGCCAACAGCGCTGGGGGCTGCAGGCTGGGGCGGGGGGATCGGCTCGAACAGATCGGAGAGGGAATACACACGGGGATTAGCAGAGAGCAGGCAGGTTGTCGCTGAGTTGGTGTGCAAGTTGTCGGTGACCACAAAGGTGGAATGATGCTGGGTAATGCTCGGCGGGACTCAGGGGTACTCACGATGCAGCACGCCTGTCCTCTTCTTGGGAAGAGGATCCTTTTTACAACATTGCATGGATGTTTATAACCTTGCATCCATGTTGCGTGGATGCCCTGAGCCTCGTATAGTGCTGACCCCAACTGGGACTGCCACACACCGCTGCAGCAACGTGAATAACGTTCCTGCACCTGTGCTGCGCGCCCCTTCTCCAACCCATCCCACTGCTTGTGTCTTTAGACGGTGCAAGCGTTCACGGCCTGGACGGGCTGATGGTTCCCTATCCTCGCATCCCCCAGCAGCAGCTGCTGCCCCTGGATCAGAACGGCTACAGCGCAGACTTGTACAGACAAGGGCTCACACCGCCCCAGCTGCCAGGAGACCATCTGCACCCCTACGGTAGGAGAGCGCCGGGGAGCTTGCACCGAAGCCGTGTCCCTGCACCAAAGCTGCCCAAGCCATGAATCCAACCCTGCCAATGGTCCACGGGACTTGGACGTAGCTCAGAGCCTTTCTCAGAGGAAGTTTGGCGAGGCCACAGCCTCGGGCTGAGGTCTGCTGGAGGCTGGGGAGTGAGCCTGGGGTCTTCTCTCCAATGAGGGATGTTTGGGTGAGGGAGGGAAGAGCCGTGCCCAGTGCTGGTCCCGGCGTGGGGTCCCCTCGCGCTCACAGTGGTTTGTCTTTGTGATACAGCCACACACCAGCTCCCCCCATGGAATGTGCCCGTGCCACGTCCCCACTTATTTCCCTCTCCTTCCTCTTCCAGACTCAGAAGGAGTTTTCCACGACATGGACAGCGACAGCATCAGCCACCTGGGAGACTGCCTGCTGTCCACAGCTGAGGCCAACCTCCTCCAGGCCCGTGTGGGCAATCCCATCGACCGACTCTACTCCATGCAGAGCTCCTACTTCACCTCCTGACCATAGAAAAGCTCCCGGCTCTTCGCGAGGATCTCGGGTGGATGCTGCTCCAAATTCAGAAGTGGGGGTGAGGGAGGAGAAACCAGACTGAGACCGTCGGAGACATTCCTTGAGCACTGCACAGCGGAGGAGGCAGCTGGGTCCGCCACACACACGAGCACTAACCCGCAGGGACCTTTCACAGCCTGAAGGACTTTGGATTGCCTCTCTCCTTTTTTTTCTAGCCACGAGTAGATCAATGGTATGATGTTGTTTAGCTGTACCTTTAGCAGTTTGTCCAGTGTTTAAGCTTTTGAGCATTATGTCCTTCAAACAAAGACTGGCCAAGCTAACCAGGGTGGCCCCCAGAAGTAGCAGGTGCCCTTCGCACACAAACTCTGTTTATTTAAGTCCTGGTTGCAGCTGAGCTGCCCGCCGGGCTGTTTTGCTTCATTTCCCAGCCTATGGGACAAGGTTAATTTTCAACATCAAAAGCCAAGGTCCTGAGGCATCTCTAAGGGATGCCACTGCTGCTTCGGAGATTCTCTTCGTGGCTGTCGATCAGTTGGCACGGTACGGTTTTTTAATGGTTGACATTTCAGAAATGCACGACAGCCTGGCTCCGGAATGAAACGGCTGTGCTCGGGTATCTGCTTCAAGAAACAGCAGTATTCATGCTCTGTCATGCTCAAGGATGCCAAGAGAAGTGTAACACATCCACAGCGAGCTTTCTATTGCCTTTACATCTGTCTTTCTTTCTCTAAAGGGGCACTTCTACTCCCTTTATGGGCGGAACAAAGACTATCTTCTGTTTGTTTCCTTTTTAAAATAGCAAAGTGAAACGGTTTTACTCTAAAAATATTCCTGCTAGAAAGCCCCTTCTCTATAGTAGGATTTCCCACTCTGGCTCCTCTTTCAGGCATCCTAACACCCCGCTTCCTTCCAACAAGTGACGGGAGAAAGAAATCGCGTTGCATTATCTCATTTACCTCCAGCAGGCTACATCTGGATTATGCTTTGAGGACAGCCCAGCGGTGACAGCAGGACTCAACCAAGAGAAAAGCATGTCTCTGCTGTGGATAGCGAGCAGAAATCCATTTTCTCCCATTTTTTTCTCATGAAAGAATCCATTTCTTTCATCACGATGCCCTCCCGCATGAGGCAGGCAAGAGTTACGAGAAGCCGACAGGTGCCGATGTGAATATCCACAAAAACTAAAATGGGCAAGAAAGAGAGAGCAGAGACTGGGAGCCTGAATTATTACCAAAGGGAAATCCTTCAGTCTCCTGCCCAGGACCCAAGTCCGGGATTTGGTTCTTTGTACTTGTGAAGGACAGCCAGTATTCCTAGAAAGGTCAGGTTTCCCCAAGAGCATGCCAGCTGAAGGGACAAGGGCCTTCAGAACTTCAAACTGTCTGTTTGAACAGTGACTAACTGGCAGACAACTCCAGAAGGAAATGACGACTTCTTTTCACATCTCGATCTCCAGGGTTGTGAGCCTAGAAATGCAACCTGAGAACCTGGCTGGCTGCTGTTTCTGTATGCGGTGTTTTACTTCTATGCCTCCACAGGCTTGCCGGTCTGATTGTAAAGGTGTGTATCCTCTCAAATAAGAAAAAAAAAAAAAAAAAAAAAAAGGAAAAAAAATGGCTAATTATTGTTGTCTGTGGTTATGGAGGAAGATACCCAGGAACTATATAATCCTGGCTTTGGGGATGAAAGGAGATGCAGTCCTGATGCATTTTGCTTCTTATCAGGAATTTTTCACCTTCTCAAGACTACTTATAGAGAATGGACATAAAGATGCTGTGTAACAGAACCGCAGCCCTATAAAGCTCACTCCACCATTGCTTCACCTTTAATAAAGCTGTGTGAATGTGACACGTCCCGTTGTGTTTGCAGTGCCAGATTCTGTAGCTGGACTCTCCTTTGCTCTCACCATCAGCCTGTGTACATAGTTTACAGACACTTTGGCATTTCTTTTCAGGAGGGAAGGGGGAGCCTTTTGCAGAAACAGACGTTTCTGACGTATGTTTGCCCACAAAGACAAGTTCTAGGCCCAGCTACTGCAGTTGGTTGGCTTCCACCTTTGTTGTGTGGTCATCCACCCGTAAGAAATGAAACTGAAAAACTCCTGAAGCTGTACGTTTCTTTTTGCACAAAGACGGTCTCAGCTTAGATTAAGTTTTAAGAGAATGTTACGGTGAACTCTGTGCAAATTGGTGTTTCTCCCGGACGCTGGAGCCAGCTTCACCCACTGAAACCCTCCCTTCTCTTCATTGTGATCTAGTGCTGTGATGTGCCGATGTTTTTTTGCATGTACATTTGAAAATAAAAAGCAAACCGTAAGTGGAAACCTGAAGCTTGCCTCAGCACAGTCAGACAACCTGCATGCACAGGCAGCCCCAGTGAAGGCTGGCCTGGACTCCTCGGATGGCCCAGCCCTTCCCTTCCCCAGGAGCGAGGTATCCTGGAGCAGCTGAGGAACTCGTGCTGGCAGCTCTCCACCTCCCCAAGCAGCCAGCTCAACAGCAGGAGTCCCAGGCAGCTGCTAGAATCCCAAGGCGAATAAATAAATACGGTGAGCTGCTGTGAGGAGCTGTGCTAGACCCGGAGCTGCTGAGAAAAGGAGTCTGATGGTGACGAGAGATCAAGTGCAAAAGCCACTTCAGAGTTACATCCTATAGAAACGACCAGCTGTTAGCGTGCAGGTGCTCTCCAGGTCTGGATTCTGCCTGAAAGGAGCAGAGGGAAAGCAGAAAGGTGGGCACCAGAGCCACAGCTGATGCTGTCCGTGCCTGGGGAGCTAACGGGCTTGCCAAGCGAGTCCTGACGCCTCTCCTGGCATCAGTCCGAAGGACAGGGCTGCTTTTAGCATCACCAGCATGGCCAGGTGTCCGAGTTCGGTGATCGCAGGTGAACCTGCTCTCTCTTGCAGCTCTTGTGTCTCCATTCTTGCAGACACAAGGGGCCGGGGGAGGCACGGAGAGGAGCGGCAGCAAGCACCAACCCTGACAAAGGGGAAGAGGCAGAGGCAGCTTTGTGACCATCGCCCACCGTGGCGCAGAAGGGATCTGACCCTTCTGCACCTCGGGGATAACAGCGTGCATCCCAAAGCTCCTGTGGACGTCAGGGAGCTAAGTCTCATGGCTATCACGGGACCTGGAAGTAATTCCAAGAAAAGGCTCCAGCCACTCGTTGGCAGAGCGAAAAACAGAGCCACCTGCACCCAAGCTTTCCGGCTTTCCCTTTTGCTCAGCATTTTCGGAAGATTTGCTCTCCTCACACAGGGAGACGCAGGCCCTCGGCTGCGAGATGCCAACGCAGGAGGGTCGGGGAATGCCCACAGCATGCTGAAACACCCGGACGTCCTCTCTTTTCTCTCCAGAGAGAATAAAGGTGAATGCAAGCGAATCAGGGTGACCACCGGATGAAAAACGTTCCCCCTCTGCCCATCCAATTCCCCTCGTGCTTGCAAGGGACTCAAAAACCAACTGGACAACAGCCAAGCAAAGCAAACGTGTGTGTGGATGGAATGTGGCTCTGCACAGCTCCCTGCCCTCGGCTGCTGCCCATTTCAGCCCTGGCCCTGCCAGCAGCACTAAATCTCTCCCGGTGACTGCAAACACCAAAGGAACACGCTGATTTATGGCTCCTTTAAGTAAGAGAAGCAGAGTGTAAAACGAGAATATTTTCTGGATGAAAAATTAAAGAGATGTTTTTGTTAGTTCCTCATTCTAGGATCGTGTGTAATTTACCTTATTGGTTTTAGAGTTCCACTTGAAAGGAAAAGTGACATCAACAGGAGTTAAAGCAACAGGCTGAAAAAAGCCCTGACGTACTTAACTTCGTATTCTGAGATCTAAACCAAAAAGAAATTGAGCAAAAATAAAGGAGAGAATGAACCTCATGATTCTTAGCTTTCTCTTAGTTAAGGACCTCAGAATTCCTTGCATATATTAATTAATTATCCCTCACTACTCCCCAGCCAGGTAGGTGTTATTTATTTCAGAGGTGAGTAAACAGAGGCACAGAACATGTCGTGATTAGCATCCAAGACCCCACAGAAAGACAGAGGGTAAGTGAAAACAGAACTGACGTCCAGGTCGCTTAAACTACCAGCCAAAATGCACATCTGCCTGAAAACAAGCGTTGAGAGCAATTAAAAGCGGAGAAAGCACAGGACCAGGAGAGGATCACCGAGTGAGAACGGAAAAGCCCATGCCAGAAGTAACAGGACTAGAGACACAAAGACTTGGTGAATGACGGATCGTTTGCCCTCAAAAGTCTGACACTGCCTTCATGGTCCTCAGGCATCTCAGAACTTGGTCCTCTGGGTTCTTCTCCTCTCTGCTGCAGGGGTTAAGTGTTTATTTCGGCTATTTTACGTTTGTGAGGATGTGAGAGGTCCAATCTAGCCAAATCCTGGTCTAAATCTCTTTTTTTTTTTCTTTTTTCCCTAAGCCTCCCACTCTGGGAAAGACGGGCTTATTCACTTATTGATTTCAGCCACTTGGCTTTAATTTAGCCGAGTCTTTGCAGCCTTTGGAGATAAAGCTGAACCTACCAGTTTGATTGACTGCCTGAAGTCTTCTTCCCCTCGCTCGGCTTTATGTCAGTATCTGTCGTACCTCTTAACTGCTTCCTGCGCTCGTTTCCACACACCTGGCCTAACCAAACCCGGCGGTGTGAGGTGCTGTCATCTTCCTGCGGTACAGGAACAAAGAAAACGCTTCCTGGGCCCCTAATTCTTGTCTCACTCTCAGGTTTTTCAGACCTCTCCCTTGGCAATTTGCACCTTGGGAAAGGTGACGGAGCAACTGATGCTCCTTTTAGGAAGTGTTTGTATGGCTGCGTTTCCAATGACAGGACTAGAAAACTGGATTTGGAAGTAAGAGCTTTTTCCTACGCTTCCAGGGACTTGCCCTTTGCATCTGGCTTTGCCCTATTTCCAGCCTCTATCACGCACCCACAGCCCTTCCCTCACATTTGCCAATGCCAACAGCTGCGGTAATTGCTACTCCATTTTTATTCCAGCAGCCAGCAAGAACAGGTAGCCCATGCAGTTAGAAAAAGAGCTGCAAAATCCTGCTCCGTGCTCAGGAGAGGGCCTAGACTTAGCCTGCTCCAGCATGCCCTTCAGATTCCTCGGCTTCTTCCAGCTATTTTCTGGCGCAGCCCGTTGCAGGAAAGAAAATTGCTGATATTCCCTTCACTTTTCACGACATTCGCCAAATTTGACAAGGCTACAAATTGATTTAGCCTAGAAACTCTTCCGAGGGCACTCGTAAACTGAAGAAAGCACCGATTTCGAACAGCAGCCGCCACCCCAAGACTTCCCTACACGGGGAGGTTCTGTCCCAGTTCTCTGTTACGTGACATTTGTGTAGTGGAAGCTGTACGTGGACATTCTTTATTCAGAGCAAAACTTGCAGCTGCCTCACCGGTATGTTCTCAGAAAGCCTTTATCTCCCTGACTGCACACAGAAGCGGGATGGAGCAGCATCTTCCTCTGCCCCTAGGAACGAGTTTATTGAACCCCACGAGCGTTTGGCTGGTCGATGGCAATGGCAGCTCAGCGGTTAACGCGCCCGAGCAAGTAATAATAGAGCGGCTCAGGCTCCTGAGAAGGAGGAGACATAACCGGGCTTAAGAGGGGGCCCACTGCACCTTGAACATAATGAAAAATGGCTTTTCTGCTGACAGGCTGACATTTCAATACAATGTCAACAACATGTAAAGCACCTTCGCTCCCGTCTAACGGCACCCTTAATAAAGCCATTCACGCCACAGACATTTCTGACTAATAGGGTCCTGCCCAGAACAAATAAATTTCAAAAGATTTCTCCTCCTTTTCTGGTAGCACTTGCCTCCTCTAAATTCACTTTGAAGCAAAGCCACCGTCACCTTTTTCTCTCAGCTTTTCCACCAGGAGATAAAACATGCTTTATCTTTACTTTTTTTTTTTTTTTTTTAACATTTGCAGCATTTGATTAAAGGAAACAAAGTGTTTTTTTGCAAGTATACATGTTGTTAAGACAGGGCCCCAGCATCCAGACACACTTTGAATCCCATCACAGCTGAAATGCAGCCACCTCTGTGCGGCAGACAGCAACGCCGACGGCCAGCCTCATGATTCAGGCTCTGCTAGAAGCTGGAACAGATCAACTCCAATCTGCTGTCCCCCTCCCCAAAGGAGTTAAACTCTGCCCAACTGGAAAATGCTAAGTGATGTTTGCCAAACACCACAGGCTCAAAGGCAAAAGCTTGGACTTGTGCCTGGCTGAAGCACGGCTAAGGATTAATGTGTCCCTGGAAGGGGGGTACGAACCCCTGGGAACCAGGTCAAAGCCAAGTTTCCTGCTCCATGCCTCACCCTTAGGGGGACAAAAAACCTCACGCTGAAAACACAGCAAAGCTGCGCTGTGCTTTCAAAGACTGCTGGTGCTGCACACGACACTTTCTGCATGGGCTCTGCCGGCTGCACGCTTCTGGAAATTGTTGGTTTGCGGTTCCCTGTAACTTTTCTGGAAGCTGCTACTCTGGACAGCAGCAAAGCCCTCGCTCCGAAGCTCAGCAGACGCTGTGTTGTGTAAGCAGGCCGTAGCAGCTCGTTTCTCCTTCCTTGTAGCTGGCCTGCGATTATCCCGAAGGACTTTCTAAACCTCAGAGACCCGTTTTTGGCTGGGGGGGCGGTTCTCAGTGCCACCTCACACACCGCACATCAGCAGACCCACAGCAGGTTTCAGCCACCGGCATGCTGGAGTGGGGCCACAGCTTGCAGTGCCTCCGCAGAGCGCTCACAGGTCTCACGAGCCCTGGCTCTTAATTCACTCCTTGCAAAACCAGCTATTCTTACACCGTCGTATATTTTTCCCCCCACCAGTTACAGCCCAGAAACCACCTTTCCTTCCGCCTGGGCTCTTTGTTCCCCTGGGTGAGAACACCGGTGGTGGCCCCCCCCCTTGCGCTGAAAGATCATTGTGCTGTTGATAGAGCAGCAGGGTTTGAGGAGAGCTCTCGGGTCCACAGTTATTCTGCCGTCTCTGCTGGCAGGAAGACTCCCTCTGCTGTTCTGAAACAGCAGAAGAGCCAGGGCACCCCCAAAACTGGGAGCTGCACAGCAAATTTTCAAGCGGGAACCTTTGTGGTCAAGGAAACGTCACCGCAGGCAGTCCAGCTCTGAGGGCAGCTTCCATCATCAGTGGGAAAAGCCAGAACTGGCCTTTGATCTTCAGGAGTGATTTTTATTGGGACGAAGGAAAATACTGTGCTTAATTATCAAAGAAATTGTTGAATACAGACTGCAGAAAAAGAGGTAAAGGCTGATTTTAGCTTTTGGTTCCTATTCAAGTACATCTGCAGGTTGCTCGCTGATCCTTTGGTGTTCAGCGCAGCTCTGTAAATTTTTTTTACTTACAAAGTTGCTAAGGGCATGGAGCACCAGCAGCAAAAACCCAGCATTAGCAGCACACAAGTACCAGCAGATCAGGAATGCTCCGACAGCCGTGTCAGAGTCCAGCTGGTTGTGGAAGACAAGCACCAAGAGAACCACATCACAGGGCTGCACTCAGTTTTTCAGAGGGGAGAAACAACCCAACTGAGCATTGGAACGAGACTCCAGAGTACGGAAAGAGTTTTCATTCACTCCTGAGGATGAACTTTAATTCCAAGGATCCCCTACGGAAAAAAAAAAAAAAAAGAAAAAAAACAGCACAAATAAAAGAATCAGGTATGCAACACCCCAGTCGTGAGGCAGAGTAAATTACCTTTTCAGGTGGCGGGCAGATGTCACAGTCAGTCTGTTCCTATATGCTTAGTGGCACGTTATTTGCTTTAATGTAGCTCCACAGAAGTTTACAGGATCTTTATCCCAGTGCTGCGTGCTGCAGCCTGACCCACCCAACAAACCCATTCTGCATATACCACCACGCAAACCTGATGAGCCAGTCGATTAATAGAGTTGTACCAATTAAACCAAGACTTTACGTCAAAACAAGACTGCTTTCATCCCAGGGTCTTTTACCGCAGGGCAGCACCTTAGTCCAACACAGAACGACCATTCGGAAAAACACGCTGCTGCGCTTGTGGTCACAAACAGAGGAAATACTTCCCCTGCCAATGGGTTTAACCTTGATATAGTTTCCTGCTATGTTTTCAGAGTAGCTGGGGTTGGAAGGGCCCTCGTAGATCACCTGATTCCAACACCAACGCCAATTCCAACACTAGATCAGGTTGCTCAGGGCCTTGAGCACCTCCAGGGATGGGGCATCCACAGCCTCTCTGGGCAACCTGTTCCAGTGCTTTATGTTTTTCTGAGAGGACGCTAGGTCGGAATTTACAAGGGGCGGGAGAGAAACACGGGCATAAGCAGAATTTGGGCTGGCCTATTGCGATGCTGCTGGGCTGGCCGATAGCAGCGCGGCCGCTCCAGCTGTTTAAATGAGAGAAACGGAGCGCGGAGGGCCCTGCGCTGCAGGTCCCGAGCGAAACCAGCCCCCGCTCACCTCACGCGGCGACCTTCACCTGCTCGGCGCAGCGCAGGAAGGCGGCGACGTGCTCGCTGCACTTCCCCACGGCGGCCTCGTTCTCCTGCAGGCACCTCTCGAAGGCGGCGAAGGGCTCGGCGCAGTCGCTGCGGATCCTCCTGACGATGGGGCTGCGGGGACACCGTGGCCCCCTCGGCCCCCCGGTCCCCTCAGCCCCCCCGGCCCCCACAGCCCCCCCGGTCCCCTCAGCCCCCCCGGCCCCCTCAGCCCCCCCCGGTCCCCTCAGCCCGCCCGGCCCCCACAGCCCCCCCGGTCCCCTCAGCCCCCCCGGTCCCCTCAGCCCCCCCGGCCCCCACAGCCCCCCCGGCCCCCACAGCCCCCCCGGCCCCCTCAGCCCCCCCGGCCCCCTCAGCCCCCCCCGGTCCCCTCAGCCCGCCCGGCCCCCACAGCCCCCCCGGTCCCCTCAGCCCCCCCGGTCCCCTCAGCCCCCCCGGCCCCCACAGCTCCCCCGGCCCCCTCAGCCCCCCCGGCCCCCACAGCCCCCCGGTCCCCTCAGCCCCCCCGGCCCCCACAGCCCGCCCGGTCCCCTCAGCCCCCCCGGCCCCCTCAGCCCCCCCGGCCCCCACAGCCCCCCCGGCCCCCACAGCCCCCCCGGCCCCCTCAGCCCCCCCGGCCCCCTCAGCCCCCCCGGCCCCCACAGCCTCCCCGGCCCCCACAGCCCCCCCGGCCCCCACAGCCCCCCCCGGCCCCCTCAGCCCCCCCGGCCCCCACAGCCCCCCGGCCCCCTCAGCCCCCCCCGGCCCCCTCAGCCCCCCCGGCCTCCTCCTCCTCCTCCCCCTCCTCCCCCTCCTCTCCTCCCCCCCCCGGCGCCCCCCTCGCCCCTCACTCACTGCGCGGAGGCGCACCGGGAGATGCCGAGGCGGAGGCTGTGGCAGTCCCGCTGCCACGAAGCCGGGCTGGCGGCCACGCAGCGCCCGTACTGCTCCAGCTCGCTGCGGCAGTACCGCGCCGTCACCTCCAGCGCCGCCTCCCTGCGGGGCGACACCGGAGTGAGCGCGGCCCGGCCCGGCCCGGTTCCCCCCCCCCCACCTCCGCCCCCTACTCACATCCCGCCGCTTCCTCCTCACTGCGCACGCGCCGCCGCCTCCCCCCCCCTCACTGCGCATGCGCCGCCGCCTCTCCCTCCCTTCTGCGCATGTGCCCTCTCCTCGCGCGGCCGCCAGGCTGCCAACGCGCATGCGCAGCCCCCGCTGCTCCCCGCCCGCTGTGCCCCGTCTCGGTTGTGCGCACCGCGCATGCGCGCCGCCTCGCGGCCCACGCCCGGAAGCGGAAGCGCGCCGTTGCTAAGGGGAAAATGGCGGCGGCCGGCCCGGCTGCGGGCCCCGCGGACGAGCTGGTCTCGTCGGTGACGCTGTACCGCCGGCGGCCGCGGCTCCTCCACGGCACCGTGCTGCCCTTCGTGGCGGGGCTCTACCCGGCCTGGCTGTGGCTGTGGGGGCCGCGGGTGTGGGCAGCGTGGGGGGAGGAGGCGGCGGCGGAACAGCGGGAGGGCCCCGCGGCCCCCGAGGCCGCGCTGCTGGCCCTGGCCGCCATCGGCGTGGTGCATCTGCTGACGGCGCTCTCGGGGCTCTGGTCGGTGCACGCGCACTGCGCGCTCACGTGCGTGAGGGTGAGTCCCGGGTGCGGTGCTGGCCGCGGGGCCGGGCCGGGAGGTTGGTCCCGGGGACCCCACGGAGCCGCCTCAGGCACCCAGGGAGGTGCGGTGGGTCGCTGTGCACCGAAACGTCGCCGTTTCGCTCGGTCCGACCCAAATCTGGGGTGACTTGAGCGTTCGGAGCAAGGCTGGCTGTCTTTGCGACCGTCAGCCCTTCTGCCCTTCCGTGAGGGGTGATCCCCACGCCTTCTTGGCGGTCGTTGTTGCAGCTGTGCCTCACTGTATGTGCTGTCTGCCAATAAAATATTGGTTTATAATTTCTTAACGTAGTCATAAGCTGGGGACAAGCCTACGGATAACACTAGTTGGTGGGGTTCTGTTTTGAGGAGGGATTATAATACCCAAAATGTCCTCGACTGTCATGCTTTTGGTCTGCAAAAACACCTTGCTGCATGGATTTCTTTATTCTGTGCGTCTTAACGTGGTCCAAAAATGGTTCTTCCTGTCTCTCAGAGTATAGTCTTCTTTGCGATGTGTGTATTGTCTGTGTTTCAGGAACCTAGTCCTAAGAAAGCCACATTGGCTAAAGTTGTGCCAACCCCAAATAATGGATCTGTAGAACTAGTGCCGCTCCACAGAGACCAGGTAAGGACGTGGCCGTTGCAAGCAGAACTGAAATCTGTCACGTGCCAGGAAATGGCATTTTCATGTCAAATATGCAGACTCTTGGTGACATTTCTTAGCTCCTAACTAAACTTCTTAGGGAAATGTCAGCTGCAGTCAGTCACGGGTGGGGATGTTGAAGATTGCATTTTCTTTCCTGTTGTCTGTACCACAAGCAGAATCGTACAAGAATTAGAGATGTGAGGGATTGGGATTTCTTTCCTTTTTCAGCTGTAAAGTGAGATTTTTGATGTGTATTCAATTGTTGTTTTTTCCTCTTTGCAGGATGAGGATGGGCAGGAAGCTCTTTCCTTTGAATTTCAGAAAATCAAGTACTCGTATGAGATAAACGGCAAGAAACAGTTTCTTCCTGTAGCTTTCCCTGTGGAGCATCCCTTGTGTTATTACCAGAATGCCCGAGGCTATCAGGAAGACAAAGAGATCCGAGCAGCTGAGAAGAAATACGGCACAAACAAGTGAGTTTTCCAGGCACAGATCTGTCTTTTCGGAGTGAGAGGGGACCAAGGTATCTCAGCGTGTCAGTAACCAAGGTGTAGAACTACAATCCTGGTGCTGATTTTCAAATGCTTGCTCCTGGCACTCGCTTCGCACAGTGTCCAGCTTCTTTAAGGCCCTAGAACAGTGTCAGAGCAGATAGTAGATGGAAAATAATTGTGTGTGACAAAGTAGCTGAGAAGAGGGAGATTGTGCATGGATACTTTGAAACACGGCTTGGACTGACACCAGGTGGCTTTGGGGTTGGGCTGTTGTTGAGAATCCAGAACTTCTAGCCTAATAAGGATTAAATTCTTTCCCAGGGCTGAGATGGTGGTGCCAGAGTTCTTGGAACTCTTTAAAGAAAGAGCTACAGCTCCATTCTTCGTCTTTCAGGTAAAATGAGCAGACGTAAAGGGCTGTAAATACTTTGTCCTGTTACTAAAGGAAAAAATTCCTTATAATCCTGGTTTGAGCATCGGAATCAGTTTTCTAAAATCAAAAGTACGTGCTGTTCTCACACCCTTAGAATGATTTTATTTGCCTGTTGTGGGAGTGAGCCTGTTTTTCCCTAATGAGTTAATACAATTAAACGCATACCAAATTAGCCGGAAAAAAAATAACTGGAAATGGAAGGCTTTTGTTGTCTGAGTGAGATTAGAACAACTTCTGCATTGTGTTCTCCCTGCAGGTGTTCTGTGTGGGTTTGTGGTGCCTGGATGAGTACTGGTATTACAGCGTTTTCACCCTCTCCATGTTAGTTGCATTTGAAGCTTCCCTGGTCCAGCAACAGATGAGAAACATGTCAGAGATCCGAAAAATGGGCAACAAGCCATACATGATCCAGGTAATCAGAATGAGAGAAGAAATGGTCACAAACACTGGAAAACTGGGTACTTGGCAGTGAGACCAAGAGCCTAGAAATGGGAAAGATCATCACTGGCTGTGAATCTCCTTTCTAAAAGGGGCAAAAGTCCAGTGTAAATGGAATAAATTCTTGCTAGTTTAATCTGAAATTCTTCATCTTTTCATTCCGTTAATTCTTATAGTTCTGGCTGTATTTTCTATTACATGTTCTTTCATGGTTGGGTTGGTGTTTTCTTTTGGATTAGCTTGCTTTGCATAAAGTTCTTGACGGAGCTGTCTTTCAGCTGGCTTGCTGTTTCTTTTTCCCATCTTTTTCCTCTGTCCTTTTTGACTACGCTGATGCGCGCAAGGCTTCTCAAAGTGCTTTTTTTTTTTTTTCCTGCAGGTTTACAGAAATCGGAAGTGGCGACCCATTTCCAGTGATGAGATTATTCCAGGGGACATCGTTTCCATTGGTAATGGCTTGCATGACGGTTGTAATCAAAT
The DNA here is from genome assembly GCF_013377495.2 of Cygnus atratus. Classification (NCBI taxonomy): domain Eukaryota; kingdom Metazoa; phylum Chordata; class Aves; order Anseriformes; family Anatidae; genus Cygnus; species Cygnus atratus. The sequence goes on along the minus strand of NC_066391.1, from coordinate 303,717 downwards.
TCTTGTTTAAAATCAGATTCCTTCTGGTGCGTGAGGTTGCACAGTGAATAAAAATGTAACAGGCTTGGTTAGGTGCTTTTGGGGACTTCGGTTCGTAAATGTCACGATTCAAGGGTCTGAGGGATTGATCCTTGGGCTGGATCTCTTGGACTTCCTACTGTCTTGAAGAAAGGTAAACAGCTAGATCAATCAGCTGCAGGTTCCTACCTCAGCTTACGACTGTGAAGGTAAAGAGTTTCCTTCCTCCCAGCAATATCTTCCTTGAATGGAACAGGGAAGGAAGTGCAGGTCTCTGTCTTAACTGTACTTTTTTGAGGTTGTGTTACCTCAGGATGCGTTCCCAGTTCAATGGGAACTAAGTGACTTCATTTTGAAGCTTTCCTAGCCTGAATAAAGTCCTAACCTTCAAGGCCTCTTGGTTCTCAGCAATGTGGAGTCAACTGAGAGACTTGTCAGCCCTTGAGTGGTTTGAACCTTTAGCAAACTTCTTTATCTCAGCTAAACTGAAGGAGATCTGTTCCCTTCCAGTCAAATAGCCAAGCAGTAGTCATTTCTGCCTTCAAACCTCTGCGTTCTCATGTATTAATTGCAGGCCGATCTCCTCATGAAAATCTAGTGCCATGTGATGTGCTGCTGTTACGTGGAAGGTGTATTGTAGACGAAGCTATGCTGACAGGAGAATCCGTGCCACAGATGAAGGTCTGTGTGAAGCATCTTCTATGTTTTCCCTTTGTTACAACCTGGAAAAGTAAAAATATTCAAGCCGCTGTAGTAGTTGTGAATGCAAATGAATCTCTTTGTGTGAATGCTGGCCCAGGCAACCTGGTCTGTTTGTTATCAACTCCCTATCAGTGATTGATGGTCTCTGGTAAATGAGAAACAGAATGCCTGTTTTGTCTGGCTGGGTCTCCAGCCTTTGAGCCTGAACTGCAACATGTGGGCATGGCATCGCCCTCCTACGCATTCCCCCAGTCTGGATTCTTTTGGCTGGGTAGAGGTGGGAGGAACAAGTGTAAAGCACTTCAAAACCCCGCACCTTCCTTCTTTTTGTGCCAGTGAGTGACTTAAAAATGATAAAGTAGTGCTTACAGAGCCTCCCTTGCTAAATTCACTGTGCCAAGGGTGAACTAGTCCTCTGAAACCAGAATTTCCACATGAACCAGGCTATAAATCAGAAACTGAATGGCACGTTCACGTCTAGATTCAGTTCAGGCCACCTGTGGCTGAAGTGAAGCTGAGAGCATCTCGTGCGAGATAAAAGAAAGCAATGCGTGAAGATTACTTTAGATAGCTGTGAATCTGAGACCGATCGTTGTCCTGCAGGAGCCTGTGGAGGATCTCAGTCCAGAGCACATCTTGGACATGCAGACAGACGCCCGGTTACACATCATATTCGGGGGAACAAAGGTGGTGCAGCACATCCCGCCCCAGAAAGCCAGCACAGGACTGAAACGTATGTACCTGCACAAATTCCCTCCAAGAGGGCACGTAGTATGCTCGCAGGTTTATTTCATGGGGCTTGGTGCAACTTTTGAAGGTGGTTATTGAGTTAAGTCTCCTTGGCCCTGCTTACTGTGATTATTAGACTGGTTTTCTGCTCAAGTTGACTATCTCCCCTTGTAAGCGAGAGGAGGCTGTAATTTCAAGTGTATTCTCTCTGTGATAAACCTGTAAAAGATTTGCAGTAAGCTTACTGTCTTCATTCCTGCTGCTGTTCCAGCTGTCGATAATGGATGTGTGGCATATGCTCTGAGGACAGGCTTCAACACATCTCAGGTAAGATGTGAACGTGCCTCCTCGCCTCTGTCTTGTCAGTGATGTTGGTTCTGTTGTTTAGTGCTTTGCTGTAAGGAAATCCTCACGAAATACAGCAGTGGAAAATAGAAATCAGGGCATCAAAACTGCTTGTTTGGTTGGAAGAGGAACAAATAAAGTTGGTCTCTGGCACTCTGTTCTGTGTGCGTCAAATAAGTGGTCTGATGTTTGATGCAGAAGCCTGGGAGTCAGCATTCAGGGCTGGTTTTGTGACTGGCAGTGTTATATATACGTACTTAGCTCCTGGTTATCCCTGTTTGTGTAATGAGAATTGTCAGGAAGGGGTAACTGGGGTGTGTTTGCAGAGGCTAGAGATGTGAACGTGAGCTTCTTAGAAGTCAATTGAAAATTTAAGACTGATTAAAAAGATGTAGTGAACTTAAGTGGCTTAGGAGTGGGTTTATTTTTTAAATAGATTACTTGTGGGTGGCTCTAGGCTGATGGCTATTAAGAGGATCACAGAACTGGGAATAAGTTTCAGGCTCTGGCACCAGCATACCAGAGCGTAACTTTAAAATTGGGTTTCAGACATATTTTTAACAAACCACTGCATGCTGCAGAGATACCTTCTTGCACTGAAGGCTGTTCTTCTCAGGGGAAATTGCTACGTACAATCCTCTTTGGGGTGAAGAGAGTGACAGCCAATAACTTAGAGACCTTCATTTTCATCCTGTTCCTGCTGGTCTTTGCCATTGCTGCTGCAGCATACGTCTGGATTGAAGGTGAGCTTTCTTCTTGCCTCTTCCAGGTGTCTGCACAGGAGTTGTACCAAAGCTTGTGGGAAGGACAGTTGACGTAATTTCTGAGAGTTACAATAGCTGGGTTGGGCTGCTCCAGTGTTTCAGTGTAGGGGCCCAGACTGCATTCTGGATGCTTTTCTTGCCCTCCCACAGCTCTTCCTAGGTAGGTGTGCTTCTTTGTGCTATTTGTCTTAGTTCTGTGGGGCACACAGTCCAAGGATGAGGAGTTACAGGTCTCCTGTCTCATCCTATAGGCACGAAGGATCCTAGCAGGAATCGTTACAAGCTCTTCCTCGAGTGTACTTTAATACTGACTTCGGTTGTCCCACCTGAACTTCCCATTGAACTCTCTCTGGCTGTCAACACCTCCCTCATTGCCTTGGCCAAGCTCTGTAAGTACCAAGCCTAAACACAAAACCAAAAATCAGACTGCTTTCTTGCACCTGGAACTGTGGGGATGTCGGTGAGAAAACGGGTGTGAAATTCCTGTAGTCTCCTCATTTCTATGCAGCAGCAGTATCTGACGTGGGTTTTGGAGCTGGTGTATGAGAGTGGGGCGTAAACCCCAAATGCAAGGAGGGGTATGCTTTGAAGTGGGTCCAAAGTAGCTGAACCAAAATATTTACATGAAAGCCTACTTGCTCAACAGTCGTGCAGTTCTGCACTGAGCAGGTTCCTGTATGCGGATTAGGAAGGTCAGTGGCTTCTGTGTTGGACTACGCTGCTACAACTTCGTGTCTGTTGTGGTTTTAAACACTACAAGATTTCAGAGCGGAGAGCTGAACGCCATGTTTATAGCTTCTGTCCTGTGATAAAAGCTGCTGATCTGTCCTGGCGTTGTTGTAGCTGATCTGTCACAGGCTTTCCTCTCCTCTCTTCTAGACGTGTACTGTACAGAGCCCTTCCGCATCCCCTTTGCAGGCAAGGTTGAAGTTTGCTGCTTTGACAAAACTGGAACGTTAACCAGCGATCACCTTGTAGTGAGAGGAGTAGCTGGGCTCAGGTAGGTGATTGTCGTTAGAGTGACTTGCTGTGTTCTCAGCACTCCTCAGGCCCAGCTGAAATCACAGTGGGGAAGGGAAGATAATCGGGGATTCAGAGAGTGAAAGAAGTGGCTTGAACTGGAAGGGGAGAGGGTTGTTAGTCTCTGGCAGCAACACTCAGAAAAAGGCTTTCTGGCCTCTGGATTTCAAAATGTAATTGTCTCAGGGGATTTCTCACACACAGTTTTTATGTAGCTGATATGTTTGCAGCCTTTCCGTGTGGTAGCATCCTGCCTTCTCGTTCGCTGCCTTAATGAACTGTGCTAGAAAGCTAGACGCCACAGCAGGGGGATCTCTTGGTCCTTTGATTCTACAGTTATTTAAATGTGTTAGTTCAGTCTTCTGTTTTGCGTGTTCTGCTTGAATCAGGTTTGCTCTGGAGAACTGGCAAAAATTATAGGGTTTGGCGCTGTTTGCAGTTGAGACAGAGCCAGGTTTCCCATGGCTTTGATCTTGCCATGAGAAGCTCTGCTGTTTACTGTGTTAGAGTAGATTTTTTTTTTTTTTTTCTGGGAAAAATTCCAGGGTTTGTTTGAGATAATGTGAATGGGTCTGTTAACATGGGCAGTCTCTCTTTTATGTCGCAGGGATGGGAAGGAAGTGACACCAGTATCTGACATTCCTGTAGAAACCCACCGAGCGATTGCTACTTGCCATTCACTTGTACAGTTGGATGACGGGACACTGGTGGGAGACCCGTTAGAGAAGGCAATGTTGATGGCTGTGGACTGGACCCTGACCAAAGGTAAAACCTTCGTGTGTTTGTTTTGGGAGGGTTGATGGTGATAACGCTGCCTTTTGTCAGTTGGTTTGAGCATGAAATTATCTGGTCCCTGGAGGTCTCCTGTGCCTCATGCCGGCTTTCTGCAAATCTTGAATTTGACCTAGTGCGGTCCCAGGAACTGGCTTGGGGCAGTGGAAATCCTTGCACTGAGTGTCTCAGGGACAGCAAGTTGTAAAAGGCTGTTCTCAGGACTGCAGATAATGCATTCTGCAACCAGTATGCTTGGGCTGGTGCCTTTTGGTTCTAATTAAGCAAACTGCAAGATGGGGGTGTGACTGGCTAGTGCAGATCGCAGTTGTGAAAACACGACAGTGTGCGTTTTAGCACGGTCTGCATGCAGTCTCCGGAGGTTTTCTGCTCTGCTTTCTTGGTTCTGGCACACGCAAATAACTAAAGTAAGAATCCTCTAGAAATCCTGAATGCATATCTCACTGAAACCCATGCTGTTGTGTTTTCTGCTTCTGGATTTTGACCTGTGATAAAACTATAATGGTGTAAATGCACCTTCAACCTGCTGCGTTGCTGTTCATATTAATGCACTTAGACGTTCTGACTGGTTATGTCCCTTAATCCTTGGCATTAGAATTTCCAGCTTTGTATGCTTGTATCTAAGGAAGAAATTCTTATGATCTCGGTGATCTGTGGGTTCCTTTGGGACCTGAAGGGAGGGGTGTTGCTTTTGATACCGAGAAACCTTTCAGGATTTCCTGATCTGTTTGTTTCCAGATGAGAAAGTTTTCCCCAGAAGTATTAAAACTCAGGGACTGAAAATTCACCAGCGCTTTCATTTTGCCAGTGCCCTGAAAAGAATGTCTGTCTTGGCGTCGTATGAGAAGATTGGCTCGACTGACCTCTGTTACATTGCAGCTGTGAAAGGGGCCCCAGAGACGCTGCACAAAATGGTGAGCGCAGCTCTCTAGGAGAGGAAGGGCCTTCTCCAGCACGTGTGCTCGTGCCCTTACGCCTCAGTTTGTCCCTGCAAAGTCTGGAGCCTGAATGCAGGACATAGGAATTTCGTCTCGCAAAAGAGCGTGCTGAACCCGTGCCTGAGAACAAACTCCACTGGGGAGTTTCAGTGTGCCCAAATGTGCCTCTTTTCCCTCTCAGCATATTTAATGTGAAATACTGGAATGTGCTACTGAATTGTTTGGAACTGTCTTAACATGACTTTTCCCCACATCTTCTCTAGTTGTCTCAGTGCCCAAGCAACTATCATGCTGTCCACACAGAAATTTCGCATGAGGGGGCGAGAGTGCTGGCCCTTGGCTACAAGGAACTGGGGCACCTCACTCACCAGCAGGTATGCCTCTCTTCTTAAGCCTTCAAACTGAGCACCTGTCAAAGGAAACAGATGGCGTAAGCAGGGCTGCAGAAGAGCGAGATCTCTTTTGGTTTGCTGTTGCCCAAAGCTGCAACAGTTGTGTTGATTTTACAATATGGATCTTCTGGGAAGATCGCAGCCTCTGAGTTGTGCTCCCAGCTTTGACTCCCACAGTGCTTCATTGATGCATAATTTTTTCCCCGGTTTGTAAAGCAGGGTCAACTCTCTTCCTTGTAGCAGCTGGGGAGAGGCTTAGCACTGAACTTCTTAGCTGTGAACCTGTTACTGTGTGGGGATGGGCACATGTAACTGTTCTCAGGGCCATCTCTGGAGCTTTTTTCCAAAGAATTCTTTCTGGTAGAGCAGCTGACGGGTTGCTCTGTGCATCTCAAAGCACCAGTTGTCTTTCTAGGGATGCTTTGATTGCCAGGAAGCACCTACTGGAAGACCAGATTGCTGCTCTGAAGCACCAGGTAATGCTGCGGTTACTGATTTGCTTTGGCAGGTGCGAGAGATGAAGCGTGAAGCTTTGGAGTGTGATCTTAGATTTGCTGGATTCATTGTGGTTTCCTGTCCTCTCAAAGCTGACTCCAAATCTGTCATCAGGGAGATCCAGAATGCATCCCACCACGTAAGCATCAGCAGCATCCGAGCCGTTCTGGCAGACTTGGTGTTCAGGGAGTGGAATTTCAGTGCCAGAAACCTTTGTGGAGTGAGGGCAAAGGCTTCCCTGTGATGAAGGCAGGGAAGCTTTGTGGATGTGATGTTACTTTTGTGACGGGATTTGCCTTGATCTAGAGAGGGAAGGCCTTTCTGCAAGGTGCTGCACAGAGCTACATCTCATAGGGAATGTGTCCAGCATGCCTGCTAGGCGGAACTCTTTTCAATGTAAAGGAGTTTCACTGAGAATGGCCGCTTGCCTTCCCGGAACTCATTTTGACCTCTTGTGCTTTCCCCTCAGGTAGTGATGATAACAGGAGACAGTCCTCTCACTGCCTGCCATGTGGCCAGGGAGCTCCACTTCCTCCAGAGGGAACACACCCTCGTTCTGCAGCCTCCTGTGAGCAAAGGTGACTGATTCCATGCAGGAAAGGGTTCTGCATTCTGGGGGACAGCAGCCAAAGCCCTCCTGGGACTGTATCCAAGTTAGCTACGTGACGGCAGCGTGGCTGCTTGATGCCGATAATGGAAGCTGCTCACTTGCTTTCCAGAGCCCCAGACAACCCTCTGTTCTTTGCCCCTTTCTTCTCTGAGTGCTATGAGAGCTCTGCCAGCTCCTAACCAAGCCACCAGAGCACCAAAATTAACAAAAACAGCAGCTGGAAGGCCTCTCTCTTGTGCAGATTCAGAGGCCAGAGCTGACACAACAGGAGTGAGCTTGTCCATCTGTTAAAGCACGGTGCAGCCTGGGGAAGCTGAGAGCGCTGTGTCACTGTCACTGACTGCCAGGGGCCGCAGTGCAGGGAGTCCACATAAAGACTGCAGCTGGATGGGAGGCAGGGGGTGTCACTGTCACGAGAAGCAGAGGGGCCTCGTGTCTTTAATGGCGAGGGGCTGCAGACAGCAGGGTTAGCGTACGTTGGGTGTCTGGGAGCGTTACTGACAGCCAGGCACCTCACAGGCACGTTCATGTCAAGCTTGTGCTTCTCTTTCCAGACTCCAGCTGGCAATGGCAATCCATCGATGGTGCTGTCGTGCTCCCGATCTTGCCAAGCTCCTTGCGAGAGCTGACCCAGCAATACGACCTGTGTGTGACCGGGGAAGGTCTCTCTCACTTGCAGTCTGTGAACAGACAGCAGCTGCTGAGACTTATACCACACGTCCAGGTGTTTGCCAGAGTGGTGCCAAAGCAGAAGGTGAGGGGTTTCAGCTCAGGTAAAACTCAACTTTGGCAGGTTTGCCAGCAGGGCTCACCTGGTGCCTGGGAGCAACACAGATACTAGCACGTGATTAGTGCTAAAGCTGTTTTCAACAAACCAGTGTAACCACTCCTGATATCCATGCCAGCTGGCAGCGAGAACCAGAGATCGGGATGTGTCACATAGTGTTCCTAAAGACTCTCCAGCCCATTCTAGCTCTGCATGCATAAAACGAAGCCTGAGGGTGAACCTTTTGGAGGCTGGGTGTGAGGCCAGCAAGTTCCTGCAGAACTTGACCAAGACAGGTAGCTCAGCCCAGGCTGCCAAGTCTCACTACACAATTCTTCTTGCAGGAGTTCGTGATCACTACATTGAAGAGCCTGGGCTATGTAACGCTGATGTGTGGGGATGGGACCAACGATGTTGGAGCTCTGAAGCATGCAGATGTGGGTGAGTGTGCATGCGGGACTCGTGTGCCCTTGTCTGAGGTTTGCTGGTGTTCCTAAACACAGAACTAGTGTTCATTTCTCTGGTGGTTTGGGGGCTGGGATTGATCTGACCAACATCATTTGAAGAAGGATCTCTCTGCTGGTGGAATACTGCTGTGCATATACAAGCGGGTAGCGGGAATTAGCTGCAAAGCATTTTCCAGGGAGAAAGATTCTTCATGATTTTTTTTTTTTCAAAGCTTTGCTTCAGCAAGTGTAACCCGTCTGAAGTCTCTGTGTAAGCAGCCTGCTCAGCTGGCTCTAGGTGTAGGTAGCAGTTGGGATTTCTGTGTGGCGAAAATGCTCTGCCAGCAAAGGGATTACAGCACTTCTCCCTACAGCTAACGTTTTGGTCTTTCAGGAGTGGCTCTGCTGGCAAATGCTCCTGAGAGACTGCCCGAACGGAAGAAGAGACCTCGAGATGGACCCAGTGATGGGAGGCCTGCTTTGCTGTCAATGGGGAGCGGGACTGTGAAGCCCACGTCCCGTGGTGCTAAGCACAGAGTCATGTCCCAAAGAGAGGAACAACTGGCCATCCAGAGGGTTGGTAACTAGATGTTTAAAAGCCTGTTAACTTATCCTTGCTCTTGGTTCTTCCTCACGTTTACTGCTAATTCGTGAGAACTGGAAACGGTAGGATGTACTGGGAAAAGACCAGCCTCTCTGGTGTCTTGTTATCCTGAAATAGAATGATTTGGGCAGGGAAGATGCTGCTTTGCTAGGCAGCTCTCAGGCTCCAAGAATGAAGATTTCTCAGCCTCACCTTGGAACTGGGGTGTGGAGGGAGGATAGGGAAGACTGTCATCAGTCCAGGTTGTGAACGTGGGGTGTGAATGTGTGTCTTTCTCTTACTGGCCTGCAGGAGCGGATTAGTCAGGTCCTGAAGGATTTGGAAGAGGAGCGTGTGCCAGTCGTGAAGCTGGGTGATGCCAGCATTGCAGCCCCCTTTACCTCCAAGCTCTCCTCCATTCAGTGCAGTAAGTGCAGGGGGGTAGCTGAGCAGTTGGCGTGGATCTCCACGTGTTCACATTCCTCAGTGAGAATAAGTCTGGATTTGAAAGAAGCCCCAGAGGGCGTGGGGTGGTGAGAAATGCTCCCAAACCCATGGCTTTGCCAGTTGGTTGCATGGAGAAACCTTGTGGAGGGTTCTCAGATGGGGATGCTGTGTACTGCGCCTCTCTGTACTGCTGCAGAAGAGGAGGAGACTGAGGGACAAAGCCCTCAGACTTGTTTTGTTTCCAATCGCTGCTTCTTCTTGCTCCTTAGTCTGCCACGTGATCAAGCAAGGTCGTTGCACACTAGTGACAACACTCCAAATGTTCAAGATCCTTGCCCTGAACGCCCTGATCCTTGCCTACAGCCAGAGCGTCCTCTACTTGGAAGGGGTGAAGTTCAGCGACTTTCAGGCAACTCTACAGGGTCTGCTGCTGGCTGGCTGCTTCCTTTTCATCTCCAGGTCAAAGGTACGGGGGGGGACGTGCATTAGGACAGTGGCTGGTTGGCATCAGTCATATCAGAAATAATGGAGGAGTCTCTCTCTCTCAAAAAAAAAAAAAAAAAAAAGCTGTTTTAATAAATTAATAGCCCAGAATGCTCCGGGGGTGAGGGTTTTAGTTCCACTGCACTTGGGAAACTCCCAAGGCCAGTGCTTGCTTAAGGGAACATCTTGTGGTTGTGGGCGCAAGCAGCTTTGTTCAGCTTCGGGAAGAAGAGGTGGGAAGGGTAATGCAGATAAATGGTTCAATGGAAGCTGTTACCCGCACCAGCCAAGCTGTGAGCCTTATGTTCGTTTGCATGAAGTGGAATCCTTGCAGGCATTTCCTGAGAAATGAGATTGTGCTGGACAACTGCATAGGGGTGGTCAGAACTGTTCTAGTCAACCCTGCTTGGTTTTTGCTCCCAGCCTTTGAAGACGCTGTCCAAGGAGCGCCCGCTGCCAAACATCTTTAACCTCTACACGGTCCTGACGGTGCTGCTGCAGTTCCTGGTGCATTTCCTCAGCCTCATTTACCTGTACCGCGGTGCCCAGGTGCGCAGCGATTCCAAGTAAGTGTCTGTTCCTCCGGCACAGAACACATTTTCTCCAGCTGCTGCTAAGCAGGAGGGTGGAAAAGACACCACAGTGCTCTTTCTCTGAATGCTCTGTTGAGCACACTGAGCATTAGGAGTTTAAAACGCGCAGAGAAAGCGTGCTGTGCTGTACATTGAGTGTGCTGGCAGCAGCCCAGCAGGGCAAGGATGATAGAAGTGGTGGGAATATGGCCTGTGATACGTTGCAGTTCCAGTGGTCTCCTGGCCCCAAACTGATGAGGTGGGTTACTGGAAAGCTTTTTTTTAAAAAAAACAAAACAAAACGTGATTTTTGTTTTGTGGCCAAGAGCCCCATGCTTAATTGTGCTTGCAGTACATGCAGCTCCGCTCTCAGCTGTGCAAGCATCCTTGTGTCAGAGGGAGGGCTGCTGCTAATGGGAGCCACACCAAAGTTTGGGAACAACCTGCTGCTGGCCAGCAGAAGTTGTGCGTAATTTAAATAAATCAATGTCAGTGGGGCGAGGCAAGGGAAGCTCTGTTCCTGGTGATCCTGAGTCTGGTCCGCTGATGTTCAGCTTTGTTCTCTTTCAGACGGGAGGAGTTTGTGGATCTGTACAAGGAGTTTGAGCCCAGCCTCGTGAACAGCACTGTGTACATCATGTCGATGGCGATGCAGATGGCCACCTTTGCTATTAACTACAAGGCAAGCCGTGTCTACTTGCATCTCTAGTAGGACTGGAGGAGTGATTTTACAACTAAGATACCATAGAACAAAGCAATGCTCTTGCTTTTCTGCAGAGAAAAGCTCCCTCTCTTTGCACCAAGTCAGAATGAGCCACGTGTCCCAAACCATGTCAGGAATTGCTCTGTCCCCTAGCGTGAACATGCCGCCAGCGGGCGAGCAGAGTGTCACTTTTGCTCATGTTTTTTTCCCTGCTGTGTTTCAGGGCCATCCTTTCATGGAAAGTCTGCAGGAGAACAAGCCTTTGCTGTGGAGCATCATCCTTTCAGGCCTTGCCATTGTGGGCCTCCTCACTGGCTCTTCTCCAGAGTTCAATGAACAGTTTGGCTTGGTGGAAATCCCTACTGAGGTGAGCAGGCAACATTTCTCTGTGCCTACTGCATTTCACACACAGTTTCCACAGGGAGGACAGGAATCGGTCTGTTTTCAGAAACTCTGAAGGAATCTAAAGGGTTTTAGCAGACAATAACTTACAGGAATACCAGCTACCTGGATAGCTTTAAGTAGAGAATGTGGTAGCAATCTTCCTGGAGCACTGGGGTAACTGTAGCATGGTGCAAAAGCAAGTTCGTTCTTCTAGTTAAGCAGTTGCTGCAGAGGTACTCTATTAAAGCGCCTCAGAGCAGAGGTTTTGTTCTGCTGGGAAAGTCACTGAAGTGGGGGAGGAGAAGGGGCTAATCACTTGTTTGTTTCCTAGTTTAAGATTGTGATCACGGAAGTGTTGCTGGCTGACTTCTTCCTCGCCTTGTTAGTGGACCGAATTCTTCAGTTTCTGCTGGGGAGCGCAAAACTTAAAGTGCCTTCCTGAAACCAATTACAAGGTCCCCGCCCCCAGCAGTGCTACACGAAGGACAGCACCCAGGGCCGTGTTTTGACATCACAAGAATCATCTTTACTGTTTTAACAATAACTCTGATCCTGTTCAGAAACAGGCATGGGGAAGCTTGCTTCCGTATCCCGTGGAAACCACCTCTGTGAAACAAGACCTGACTTTTTAATGTTTCCGGGACACGCCACCACCTGTCGGGAGTTTTGTACTGCCCTGTTTGAGGAAACGTTTACAGAATTTGGTTAACTAAATCAAAATCGCTGTATTTTGAAACATGTTTGGAACTTCCTTTTGGGGGGCTGAAAGCTTTGTGATGTTTTTAATAGACAGCGAGACGAAGCACAGGAGTAAATCAGCAGTAAACTAAAGATTAGGCTCAAAGGCAAGAGTTCTTACACGACAGTAACACTAAATGCTCTTGCACGAGCTAATGTTCAGAATAAAGGGTTGACAAAGCATAGGAGAACACCGCCAGGAACTCCTATAAAGAGACTTTGGTGAAGCCCTCTAATTCAAAAGCATTACAAAAATATTTTGGCAGTTGAGAAGAGAAACGCATTTATTTTTTCTTCCTCAGTGATTCCTGTAATTGGATATCGATTAGGTTTCTTCAGGTACCCTGAACTTTAATCTGTGAGAGAGAGGAGCTCAGACCAGCTTGGATGTTTGTCAGCACTTTACATCCTCACGGGACTGGTAGACCCCGGTGCTAGCAAATGCTGGGTGGGAGTCTGGCAGCAGCTGTCCTTTCCACTACAAAAGCATAATTGTACTGAAAACAACAACAAAAAACAATCAGTCAAGGCGAGACACAGGTATTCAAGAAATTCAGAATGTTGCCACCAAAACAGGGGTGTGGTCAAAGCAGCCGGCTTACCTCTTTCTCAATGTCAGCAAGTGACTTAACATTCAGCTCTGCAAGAAGAGCCTAAAATGGGCATTAAATGTTTCTAGGTGAGCCTAGTTAGGAGCTGGGACTAACCAGCAGCACGTCAGCACCTTAAACAATACTCACGTTACTGCCAAAGCTGAGGGAGCTTTCAAATTTGGGATGTAGTGTGAAAGGTACCCCATCCATAGCTGAAAAGAGAAGCGAGCGGCAGGGGCTTTAATAACGTCAAAGGAGACCTTCTGAAAACACTCAGGGTGCCACAGTGAGCAGCCGAGGCCATCTTAGCACCTCGAGAAGAAAAACTTTGCACGGGAGGCCAGTGATGTCTCTTAATGCGAGCCAGGAGCAGCTTTCAGGGAGAAGTCTCTCACTAAAAGAAGCTTCCTCTAAAAATTTTGCTCAACTGCAACGTTTTAAAAGGATCAGCTGTGCAGAAATAACAGTGTATGAGCCAACACTCTGATTTCAGTTGAAGTTCTCTTAAATAGGGGTACGCTTTGCTTTACGCAGCTCCTCGGTGCGTGGCAGATGAAGGGCGAGCTTACCTGAGAGGTTGTAGATGCCGGAGCCGTCATCCACCGAGTTGGGTAGTGTGAAAGAAGCTCGTTTGGTGCCACTCCGAGCCAAGGGCCTCTCTGGTGCCCTGTGGGACACCAGAATTAACTAAAGGCTCACCTGGACGCTGCATTAAAACGCAGCTGACCCTACAGGGTGGGAACCACGAGGTGGCAGCAGCAGGAGCTGTTCCCAGCGCCGGCCAGGTCCAGGTAAGACTGGAACCGTTTAAACGCATACATACTTCTGCTCCGAGTCCGCAGCCGGCTGCAGCGAGAGCTGCTTCAGCCCCAGGCTGACGGTCCTGGGGCTGGGGACCGGCGCGAGGCTGGATTTCGGCACCGGCCCTTTTTTACACCAGACAGCAAAGCCACCCAGTTCTCTAGGGAGGGGGGGGGGAAAAAAAACAAGAAAGGGCGTTTTGCAGCAGAAAGCTGGGAAGGGTGGGAGCACGGGCGAGGGGCGCAGCCTCCCTACCCGATCTTCATGTAGTGCGGGATGGCTTTGCTCTTGCTGCTCAGCTTGATGTCGAAAACAGCCGTGTCGGCGGCACTGAGCGGCTGCAGCCTCACGTACACCCGCTTCTTGCGGGACACCCCGGCGCCTGCGGGGGGGAAACAGCGGGCGGCAGGGGCTGGGGGCTGAGCTCCGGGCCCCGTTGCCCCCCCTCCCCCCCGGACACTTACGAGGCTCCGGGAACTCGGGGACACGGCTGTAACCGGTGGGCTGCGGATTCCGCTCGCTCAGCACCTGCACGTCGGTCACCACGGGGCCGGTTGCTGCCTGCATGGGATGGGGGGGCTCGGCACCGGGATTTGAACCGGGACGGGGACCAGGATCAGGACCAGCTTGGCACTGAGACCTGGACCAGGACCGACTCGGCCCCAGGATGAGGACCGGGGCCTCAGCACCGGTACTGGGATCAGGATCGGGACTGGCTCAGCCCCAGGATGAGGACCGGGGGCTCGGCACCGTTACAGAGACCAGGATTGGGACCGGCTCGGCCCCGGGGCCTCAGCACCGGGACCATGGGAGGCTCGGGACAGGGACCTGGACCGGGGGGGGGGGGAACTCGGCCCCGGGACTGGGACCAGGATCGGCACCGGCCGCTGGGGCTCGGACCCCGGACCGGGATCGAGGGCTCGGGACCGAGACCAGCTCGGCACCAGGACCGGGGGACTTCACCCCCCTCCCGCCGCGCCCCCCTCGCCCCGCAGCCTTGCCCGCTCCCCGTACCTGCCCTCCGGTGCTCACGCACAGGTACCCGCCGCCCTTGTGGCCGAAGCCCTTGCCCAGGTTGGCCGCGGCGCCCTCCACGCTGGTGGTGAGCTGCGGGCACGGGGAGGGTGAGGCCGGGGCCGGGCCGCTCCGTGCCTCCCCCTCGCCCCCTTCTCCCCCCTCCCAGCTCACCACGCTCCACCCCGCGGGGGCCGCCTCGGGCGTCGCGGCCCAACCCACGCCGCTGAGCGGGGCCGGCGGCTCCTCCGCCGCCGCCGCCGCCATGGCCGCCGCCACTTCCGCGTTGAGGGGCGGCTCCGCCCCCACCCCGCTTTACCGCGCGGCTATTGGCTGACACCGAGCGCGGCGCTGAGGCGATTGGAGGCGGCGCTTTGAGCGACGCGCAAAGCGACCAATGAGCTGCGACAGACACCGAAGGCGGAAGAGAGCCGTGTTTATTGAGCGGCCCGCGGCCCGCGCCTGCTCCCGGTCCCGGTCCCGGTCCCGGTCCCGGCTCCCTCAGCCCTCCGGCGGCGCCGGCCTCCGCGGGGCAGCGAGGAGCTTGCGCACCGGCGAGTCCTCCAGGCGCCGGAAGGTCCGTGCCGCTGGAAGAGAGGGGCACAGCGAGGCCGTCAGCCCCCGGTTGGGTGGTAACGGTCCCGGTAACGGTCCCGGTGGGATCGGCGCTTACCCAGGTGCTGCGACAGTCCCCGCAGGTACTGGCGGCCGTCCTCACCGAAAGCCCGCAGCAGCTCCACCGCCTGCCGCAGTTCGTCGAGCTGCAAGAGGCCGCGGGGCTCAGCGAGGAGGGGCGGAAAGGGGCACGGGGCGCGGCAGCGCAACTCACCACCAGCTCCACGCACTTCAGGACCTCGCCCTGCGCATCCAGGATCTCCCGGTAGTTGGGTTTGCTGCTCAGGACCTCGGCCTGAGACGTCTCCAGGTAGTTCGGAGGCTCTGCGAGTCCTTGATTAGCCTTGCACTCCTCCAGCTGCCTGGAAAACAAGGCGGTAGCGTCGTGCGCTGCCTGCGGCATCACTCGGAGCAGGCTTCTGTGTTTCTTTTTCTGCCAGAAAGTTCTCAGATACCAACGCACGTAACAATCCGCACCTGGCCATTTCTTCAGCGCCTTTCTGGTAGCGCTGTAAGAGCTCATCCCAAGCCTGACATTCAGCAGAAAACCTAGGGAGAGAAGAAAAGAGGTCTGCACGCGACCGGTGTTCCCTTTGTAAGGTTAAATTACAACACTCGCCCCCAGAAAGCAGAGCCAGAGAACTAAACACACCACAAACGCACCCTAACCTTCTATGAAAACCCGTTTTGGTCTTTATACAGTCTCAGAGCGCAAACAGCCCATCTTACCTGGCGATATGCTCCTTGGCTTGGGCCACTGACTCGTCTGAAATGGAATCCAATGAACCCCTAAAGCAGAGAAGTGCAACACCAGTACGATATACAGAGAGAAAACACTTGTGTATCGTCACAGAGGGCTCGGGCGACTGCTTAGTGCTTACACAGCAATGCTTTAAACTGCACAGCACAAAAGAGAAAAGCCTCTTGGACCTCCTGAAGGAAAATAACACCCCTGTAAATATTCACTGGACCGTTTGCTCGGCCATGTCATTGCCCCCTAGGAAGCCTGGCACCCACAGGCAACAGGTTGTTCACCGTTTGCAAATTGAGACGTCTGGGCAGGGCCGTGAAGTAAAAACAGAAAAATAATAAACTAGAGATGAGCCAGGCGAGTCCTTACATTTCAGTCTTCTCTACGCAGGTCTTCAGTGTTCCATCTAGTTTCAGTTTCTCTATGTATCGCTTCAGGTCTTCCGAAACCGAGTTGACTGGAGAGGAAAACAAAGTAAGATGGAACAACGCTTGTACCTACAGAATTCGTAATACCGAAAAGCAAAGCTGCTACCTAACCTGCACAATACCAGCCTGATTCCTCGTCAGAAGGCATTCTAGTTATTACTCATGCTGCCTCTAAAGGAGTAACTCATCTCTGTGACCGTAGTTCAGCGTGTCCATTTGTCTTCCCCCCCAAAAACCGTGGTCGTGCGCTGGATCTTACAAAGACCATCATTCAGGTAATTTTGGCAGCACCTGACCCCTCCAACCCCTCTTCTCAAAGGCATCTGGTTTCATCTCAAGACAATGACAGCGAAGACTCGGTATTTAAAACCTTGGGATTTTACCCCTGCTTTGTGATGCACATAATGCAACTTACCGTTAGCTTTGAAAGCCTCAGGTCTAAAACCCTCTGTCTGCTTCAAGACGTGTTCAAGTTTCTGCGCAGAAAACTACAAGAACATAGAAAAGGTCTTAGCACCCTTTAATGTGCTATATGACAAAGTTAAACAGGTCACCCCTAAGCTCTATATGCTGTATGACTGCTCTTTTTTTACCCCCTTAAACTCCTGTGTAAGGTTAGACCTTCTGCTGTAAGCTTGTGGGATGACTCGTTACTGAAGGACAAAGGAGAGCCTCCTTCCCTGCCCCTACCTCACAGCTCAGTTACAGGAATCAGACTGTCAGAGAAAGTTAAGAGAAGAATAACGCGCTTCTACAACAGAGAAGCTTACCTGGAAACTGGACAGCAACAGCACAGAAAGCCGATCTGTCTCTGGCAGATCAAGGCTAATTGACTCGCACAATTCTGAAAAATAAAATTTAGGAACAACTTTACGCCAAGCCACAAGCAGCTGAAATCATTCCACAAGACACTTGTTGTACATGTGTGCCATCTGCAGGACACAGAAGGAGAAGGGAAAAGAGGCAGAAAGACCTCCTAGCAAGAAAAATCCTCCTTAAGGCTCAGCCATAGAAGTAAAAAGGCAGAGACTGCAAACAGGGGTTTACAGAAGCCACTAGCACAGCAACCTCCTTTTAACTTCAAGTACCTGGACCTCAGAGGCCATTGCCAACACAGCCATAGGCTAGTAGCTTGGAATAATGCAATTACTCTGTAATTACAGTAAAAACCATTCCATGAAATCAGATTTCAACTTGCAGCAGGCTACCACATGAGTTTTTCGAGAGAGTTCAATAACGGGAAGCAGAAGAGCATTACCAGTGACATCCTGGTGAAAAGGAGGCAGAGATTTCCGACGTTTTGTCCCCTTCAGGCTTGAACGACGCCAAGAGCGACGCTTGGCTTGAGGACTGACAAGGAGCGGGCTTTTCCTGGGGCTTGGACTTCCACGGGATCTTTTCCTTGTACCTGCTCCAGTGTTCACAAGGGAACTAACGTTCTCCTTGCTAACAGCAGTTACGTCAGGTGCCTTTACGGGTTGCTCAGCATCCCCTTTCTTTTCTCCGGGGTCAGGTTCTGAGAAAAACGCGCACGATCACCACATTGCTAACGGCAGCAGGAGAAGGACAGAGAGAAACGGGCTTTTCCTGAGGGTTTAAACGTACAGGGCCTTGCTCAGAGCAACAGCAGTGCGGCGTGTGAGGGTTAGATCAGCACCTTTTCCTCACAGCACCCCAGGACTGCTGCTGCCCGCGGCCTCCCCTACCTGGCACAGCACCGTCAGCCGCACAGGGGGATCCACCGGTGGATGTCTGAGGGAAAAACGGTCCCGCAAACGTTACCACACGCTGCGGGGCGGCCCCGCCGCCCCCTCAGGCCGCCCCCGCATCGCTCCAGCGCTCACCTCCTGCCCCGCCGCCCGCTGCGGCATCTCCTCGGACCTGCAAGAACGCTGCGGTCAGGCTCACAGCGGCCGCGCCCCGCTGCCCACCCCTCAAAACCCCCGGTTCCAGTTCCGGTCCCGGTCCTGTCACTCACCGGCACCGGGTGGACTCCGCCGTCCG
The DNA here is from genome assembly GCF_013377495.2 of Cygnus atratus. Taxonomy (NCBI): domain Eukaryota; kingdom Metazoa; phylum Chordata; class Aves; order Anseriformes; family Anatidae; genus Cygnus; species Cygnus atratus. Next base: position 285,584 of record NC_066391.1, on the reverse strand, counting down.
CGCCAACATGGCGGCCCCCGCTGCCCGCCGTTGGGCGCGGGGCACGTCGGGAAATGGCGGCTCCCTGAGGAGGGCGCATGCGCGCGAGCTTCTCTCAGCGTCCTCCCACCCCCCCCCCCACCCCCAGCCCCTCACGGAAAGGCGGGAAAGAGGAAAAATAAAAAAATAATAATAATAAAAAAAAAGGCTTTGGAAGTTTATTATCTTTGATAAAATCTCAACTGAAAGTGGTGGTCTTTGTATTAACAGCGGCAGAAATGCACAGAACCAAGGTGGGGGGGGGGAGGAAGGCGGTTTTACACTAGACATTAAATTAGGATTAGGGGTGACACAGGATGGAAGGGGCTACCCGAGAGCCAAGTCCAGTGAGAGTTTTGGTAAAGCAACGTTCTGATTAATCAGCTCAGAATGAAGTCTAGGTAAGAAAAGCTTATTTTCCTATACAAAATTACAATACAGAGAACGCATACAATTACAATACAGGGGGTTTAATTGTTAGTATCTATCAGCTAGAACAGAAATCTCAGAGTAAAAAACTTTATGGAAATTAAAATAAGTCAATTTTCTTAAGCTGTAAAACTTGAGACAAACGCCAAGTTCTAGAAGAGACACTTTCAGATTCTTACCATAAAATTGATATTTAAAAAAATGAATTTGGTTAGGAAAATGAAGCAAGTTCTTTTAAAACAATTTCACATCCCAATGGGCATAAGTAAAAAGAACTCAACTGCGTGAGGCTGAGAGGTAGAGAGGTATCATTGTAATCACAATCTTCTATTGGTTCCAGGGTTTTTCTGAGGTAATTAGCTGTGTGTCAAGTTGTATAAACAAGAGTATTGGCAAAAGAGCAACATTGACAAATTACACTAATGACCTCTTTCCTCTCATCAATAGGTCCTAAAAACTTAATTAGACGCATCCGAATTAACACTTCCAGGATCTCCAGCAGGTGAAGTGATTGATGAAGGGGTGGTAGCATCCTGCCAGCTGCCATTAGCCTGAAGGTAAAACAAACATCATTTCATTAGATCTTTTAAGAAACTACTTGCAGACAATAAAGTATGCCTTTATATGCTTAAACCTTACAAGTAACAGTGCTTATGAAATCAAATAGTTGTTATTTCCTGGCAAAGAACAGTCCAGGAACATCCCATAACACCTCCTCCCCACCCCACCCCGATTTTACAGTAGCATTCTTACTGCCACCTGTTTGTGGCAAGAATAAACCCAAAATTTCTACTTTCAGTTTTTTCCTGTCCCCACAACAGACATCTCAGGGGGTAGGAAATGAAGTTAATGTTTATTTACAGATCAGTAGCCAATCTCAGGCATGAGTTTTGCTTCTACTAAAGTAATACTTGAGTACACCTTACATCTATGCGCTGCGTCGTGTACAAAGGATTCCCCACAATTGTGTCATATCTTCCTGTCTGGTGTATGACATGATGCAAGGAATCCATCTATAACAAGATTCCACAGAATAACAACAATAAGAGGGAAAAAAAAAAAAGTCAAGTCAAAGAAATGAAGTATTATGAGTGGGATTACCTATTTTATTTTAAAACTTTAAAGTTTTCTTTGCAGCTTCTTGCTATTAACTGAGCTATACTTAACTAGGTCATTAAACAGAATTAGAACCTGGTATCAAGCCTACTGTCACATACAGCTTTTCATAGAACAACTAGGGTTCCTGTGAGAGGAACAAATTCTGTGCAGTTCCAGTGCATTTAGGAATTCATAAGAAATTCATAAGAAACAGTGCATCTGACAATACCATTAATCAGAAAAACTACAATGCTACACAGAGTTCTACATATACAGAGCAAGACTGACTCTAAAATAAGGAAAAACCAGTTCAGTAATGTAAATTTGAAGGATGGAAGAATACCAGTAGGTTAATTTAGATCTTACTCATTTTAAAGGGTCTGGTTGCAGCAGAAAACATACAGTTGAGCAGGTTTGTTTCTTGACTCATTTCAGCATTTTGACTCTAGTCACTTCTTGCATTCTGGTCAGTGCTAGCTAGTGAACCAAAAATCCATCCTTATCTGATATTAAGAGAATCTAGTTTTAAAAAACCTGCTTACCTGCGACTGCACATTGCCTCCCACTGGGGAGCTCTGGTAGGAAGTCAATGACTGCAAGTTTATAAACGAATCTCCGGAATTTGTCATCTTAAAAGAGCCAGAGGAAGCTTAAGAAAAAAAACAAACAAACAAAAACCACTTTGTAATGCAAAAGCATAGATACTGTAGTACTACTAGAAAAACTAAGTTTAACAGAAAAAGAAATCCTGTGACAGGTTCAAAAAACAGTAGTTCATGGTACTTGTCATCATAGGAAATAAGTAGAGACTTTTCAAGCAGACACTCTCCTCACTAGCACTCTTGCTTACCTGAATTTGGTGTAGATGGAGAATTTGCCTGGTTGCCTTGAGCCACAACATTTGTTGCATCTACAGCTGTTTTTGCAGCATAAATATTGGCTTCTTCTTGGAACTTCCCCATGTTTTTTTTGTATCGAATTCTTTTGTTACCAAACCAGTTGGAAACCTGGAGACATATATCCCTGTTAGCATTCGATCAAACTAATACATTTACACTGTATTCACAAGTTACTCAAAGGCAGCATTTTAAAGCAGGCTTCAAGCAGAAAATGCACCCTACTAAACCCTTCAGAATAACCTAAATGCTGTGTACTATTTCACAGCAGTGAGTGAAGCCTCTTGCTAGCTACTGGGGACAAAACAACACTATTTAAGAAAAGAAGTCACTTAATTTAACTCCAGATAAAATCCTTCATACCTGTGAAACTGTGATGCCACCTTTCTTTGCTAGCTCTTCTTTGGCCTCTTCACTGGGGTAAGGATTACTCAGATGCGAATAAAAGTATTCATTCAGTACTTCTGTTGCCTGTTTGCTGAAGTTACGTCGTTTACGCCTATCAAAAGAGCACAATTATTCCTACTTAGACCGCGTGACAGAGTAGACCTGACGGAGAACAACAAGCCAGTGGTCTACTCTAAAATATATCCCATTTGAAGGAGAACATAAGAATTGCACGGAATTAATCAGATGTTAATGTCAAAGTAAGCATACTTTAGCAGGCAGAACAGGTGGCAAGTTGTCAATACTTGAACTAAGTCAACACTGGGAATGACAGACTCAAGGCTCCTTATGCAGTCATTGGCAGCGAGCAACAAAGAAAGTCCAGACTTAAACATCTGTTATCGCTAGATTGTGTTTTCACAGTACCTTGCATCAAGAAACCGTGAACGCAGGATCATTACTGCCTCGCACGTGCTCTGCTTCAGTTGCATCTGGATGGTGCTGAATTTGCCATGGATTATGTTCACCATGCGCTCTATTTCTTTTGGCGAAATTGGTCTTGTTCTACTCTGTTCCCTAAGCAGGTTCATAACGTGGGTAGTAAACTCACTGCAGGCCTGAAAATAAATACATTTGTATCGACAAACAATAAAATACCCCGGAATTAATTTCCCCAACAAGAATACATGTCCAAAAACTTTAGAGGAGTTTCCATGTTTCAGTTTTACTTTTATTTACTCTTACAAAACGCTGCAACAAAGATAAACGAGACATTTATTATCTTTAGTTTGATGTCCAGTCCCTCTATCTTCACCTTACTTCTGTAACACTGAGATAAGTTTTCAACCAAATTTGATATCCTTGCATTCATCTGAATTTATTATGCTTCCTGTTCTGTTCTTAAAACCAACACCAAAGGAAAAAACGGTTATTTTTAATTGAGATGATAAAAACTCTTCCATGCAGAAAGATCACCTGTTCATATTTCTCTAGCTCAGAGTGGTATATCTGTCGGATCTGTGACAGCTTGGCCCTGTAGTCAGAGTGTTCAATGCTATTGTCATTTGGACAGCCACCTGATGTTGCTGCTACAGCCATTGGTCCTCCTCTTCCTCTTTTCTCGGGCCCGGAGACACCCTCCGCCAGCAACATGTTATCTAGTCTCATTAGTTGAGCATCGGGGGGATCTTCTTCCTGAATACCACGAATACTTAACACTAGATAAATATAAAGAGGGAATCAAAAGATTATTTCTGAAACAGGAAAGAGCATCCACTTCAGATCTGGTAGAGCATTTAAACACCCTTCACAGGCTTTAGAGGACTTCTTGAGGTCAAGGAAAAAAAAGGAAGCATTAACGAAGCCAGGAGACAGCACATCAGAAGAAAACATCGGTCAGATCGAGAGACATGAAATCACAAGGTGAGTTTTCCAACGCATGCAGATAATAAGACTACTCAGGGTCCTACTAGTTTACACTCCATACACATTTAGAAATGATTTTAGGGCTCACGGACTAGCACTCCTGGCAGCCTGTAAAAATTAGGAGATTCTTACAGAGCAGCTGACCACCTATCAGCCTGCTGCCTGGCTGCTTGCATGGTCCTCAGCAGTAATCGGTACTGGATTAAGAAGACAGACTGCAGTAGGTGGACAAAAGCCCTGAACCACTACAGCTGCTACATTTCCAAGTCCAGGAACTGAAAAGAACACCACACCACTGTAAGGTCCTGCTGAAATCTGTCCACAGGGGACAAGTTTGACCTGGGCTGCTTAATATGCCAAGGACACAATTATAGTGTACAACAACAGACTACGTTTTGTCCTATTAAAATCTGAAAAAATAAGAAAATATGGACGAGAAGCCAGTTTCATTACGCTTATATCCAACAAAGCCAGACTCTGTGCTCAGATTACTCAAGACTGATTCTGAGCAAATTTGTTTTGAAAACTTAATTTCCCAGTTTTTGACAATTTATCATGAACTCCCTTAAAAAAAACCAAAAACTCATGAGATACTGAGTCAATTCAAAAAACGCCAAGAGCTCTTTGCCTTTTAATTGGATTTTAATTGCTAGACAATTTTAGTTTAACGAACAGTTGGTCTTAATCTTGTGAAGCTACAAAACTCAAATGACCTTTTCCAAATTTTAATCAGCAGGTTAACAGGAATATTTTATTCCCTACCAAAGCTAAGCACAAAACATCTCTTGTTATGCATAGATGCTAGTATGAGGGCACAAGAACAATGTATATGTACAGAGACATTTAACATAGGCATTTATAGTAATATTCAGCATTTTATAGGCAAACTAGCACATTTTGAAAAAAAAGCAGCGCGCCAGGTGCACAACTTTGAATGCACAAACAGTCTGAACTTACAATCACATTGCTGAACGTGATTTTTTATATTGATAAACATATTATACGATAAAATATTATATTTTGCAGGCCATACAGAAATTACTACACAGTTCTGAAGAAAAGAGAGCATTTGGGGTGGCTGCAGATCTTCTCTCTGTCACAACAGTTAAGGTCTTCTCCAGGACTCCCCCGAGCTCTTTGCAACCAGAACAAGGTAAAGCAAAAGCAGCTAAAATGTAGCACAAGGGATGGCCGCTAAATATAACTGTTAACTCCAGTTACAACAACAAGGGAGGTGTCCTGGTTTTGGCTGGGATAGAGTCAGTTTTCTTCACAGTATCCGGCACAGTGCTGTGTTTTGGACTTGGAAGGAAAATAGTGTTGATATGTATTGTTGACCCAAACTGACCAAAGGGGGGCTGCTGTTGCTCGTAGACTGGCTGGGCATCAGTCAGCTGGGTGTGTTTTACATCACTTGGTTTGGTTTTGTGGTTTTTTTTTCCCCATTTCTTCCCCCCACCCCTTTTCTTTCTTAACCTTTCTTTATCTCAACCCACGAGCTCTCACACTTTACCCTTTTTCAGTTCCCTCCTCCATCTCACTGGGGGGCACTGAGCAAGTGGCTGTGCGGTACTCAGCTGCCTGCCGGGTTAAACCACAACAGGAGGGGCCTGTTAAATATGTAAAATGTTAGTTGATTTTCTAACCATTATGTAATTAAAATGAGAATATCTTAAAAATAATAGCAGACCATCTACAGCATAAACCCGATGGTACCGAATGAACAAGAAACAGAACAGAGAAAGGGCTCTTTTTTCCAGAAGGCCTTGGCACAGCAGAGAATTCTCCTTGTTTTTTGTTTTATTTTTTGACAAAACCCACTTTAAACTGTTTGGACTGGCAAGTGTAAGTTTGGAGGAACGGGTATTTTGGTGCGGTGTTCTTATTTGAATGCGTTTCTGCCAAACACCTTTTTATGCACATTATGATGCATATCAGCATACCTCATGTTGAAGTCAAGCTCCCAGCTGCAGCTTAATTTTATGTCACTTGTCTAATTATGGTAATTAGACATTAGTTATCATCAATTACACATAAGCTCATCTCAAGCTGACTGCTGAAAAGCATGTATAAAGCACTTCCACAATCTCAAGGGAAGAATCCGGTTGGCTGGAAGAATCTGGTAAGTCACAAGAAACTAGAGAGGAGTTAACTACCACTAACATGCTGTAAACTGCATTTTCAACCCAGTAGTTCAAGGGTTTATTGAATGAACTCTTTCAAAGATGAACAGACCTAAGGATCAATGAATGCAAGCAGCTCAGTCTGTCCGACCCACTCTCTCGGGTTGATTTCAAACTTTTTTTTGGCATAACTGCATCTTAATTTGCCTGACAGATAAAATACAAGTTCTACAGAAATCATTAGCACAGATACTGTCTTTAAAGTAATGCCATCATCTCCTGGAATGGATACCTTGTGCTTGAACTTTATCTTTACCCCTAGCATCTTCACCCGGTGATAGTATTTGTACAGATCATAACTTACATGAGATTCAGTCAAAACTACCTAGTCAGTGAATTCATAATCGTGTTTGCTGTGTGCAGCAGCTGATTCTAATTTCCAAGTACATGAGCTGCAGTCACTTGTCTACCAACCTCTCAGAGTTGATAATCTCAACAAAGTGACAAAATGGGAGAGTAAAACCTTTGCCACTGTAGGAATGCCGTGTTCACGCCAGCTTCTGCAAGTCTCTTTCGACAGTCTAGCAAGAACAATTCCAGAAGTACGCGCTGTACCAGTAAGCAGTTTGTCAAGGGAGCTTCCTCTGCCCTGTGAGCTTTTGGCATGCTCTGCAGGTCAGGCATCACCCCCTTTCTGCACACAATCCTGATACATGGCAAACTCCTGCTGGCATTGTGCCTTCTGTAAAAACTAGATTGGATTAAACAATAAGGATTCCAAAAGGAGAGAGCTTACCACTTTTAACCAAGCATACTAATCGACAGACTTGTTAAACACGCGTGTCCTTACCTACTGATTGTTTTCTACTGACTCACAATGCTTAGAAGGCCAGAAAGAAAACTTCCCACTCTCAGCAGCCTTCTGACCATCAGATTTCTGAAGTTCCCACAACACTTTAAGAACAGAGCATATGACCGCTCTTTATTAATACTCGGAGCTTTGAGTCAAGATGCTAAGACACTGGAGCATGGGTACAGCAAAAGCATCAGGAAAAAACACAGCTGCTCCCAACAGTTCTGGCAAAGGCACAAAGAAGCTCAGTAACTATGTAATTCTTTGGCTGCCTTTAAATACAAGCTTTGAGAAAATACAAATTATCCATTTTATTTCCTACCTGTCGAGAGGACAGCTGAACACTGGGTTTGCCCTTCCACTAAACCAGTTACTGCACAGTTAGTGTTTTATAAAGTCCTCGTGTAATGGTACGTTTAAATATTTCACAATATTTCACTTTTATGAATGCTTAAGAAAACCCTAGACTGGATCAAAACGCCTGAAGAGTCGCTCCTGTCACAAGCACTAATATAATATTGTGCATTCTCTTGCACATCACCTACCAGATATTCATCAAATATGTAAAATAATTATACTAAGCAAAATGAAATTCCCATCATTTCTAATTAATCTTTAATTAAAACACATCACAACCTAAGGTGCTGAAGCCTCACTCAGTATGCAAATGCAATCATTACAATATATTTACATATCATTAATTAAAGATTTGCAGTTCTGTAATGAACTGTACAAGATCAGTGGTACCAAAATAAGTGATGCACACTTTGCTTAGACTTGCTTTCCTTTCCAGATTTTCCTTCAAAGAGCAAATAATGCAGAAGAGCAAGATAAATGCATCTAGTGGGTATAGAATATACTAAGTTAAAACCAAAAATTATCATCTTAGGGCCAGAAATGAACAGCCCATACTGTATTTAGCAGAAAATACCTACGCAGAGTGCGAAGAAGTAGGCAGTTGGGTCCCATGTTGGCCACCATTAGTTTGCTTTTGATTTTTGTTTGTTTCTTTTTTCAGTGAAAGCACACGAACGCGTCTCGCCAGCACCAGCAGTGCAAGCAGACAGTAACTTGCACTAATGCTGCGCGTGTCCAGTTCCACAGACCTGCATGCCTCCTCCTCAATGGCTCAGTTTTCCCCCCACATGATCCTATCACCTATGTTACACCTGCAAACATTTATCCTATAAATACTGCTAAATACTGACTTGTGGTGTTTCATTCAAGGAGAAGGGTTTCCTCCATTTGGCATTCCATGTAGCAAATCAAACTGTTAGGTGAGAAGGCAGCATTTTTTTTTAGTAGCAGGTCACCTTAAAACTGGCTTAAACCATCACAAACCCCTTCCAAACCACTTCTCAGTGCTAACATAACCCCGCACACACATTACCAAACAGATTTTTCATCCAGCAGCCACAAGAACAATCTTCGGGCATACAAAACACCGCATTTTTCAGTTAGTTAGGATACCAGCTTCCCAAGAATCCCAGCACAGAGAATGACAGCGCTGTTGGTTCAGCTGGTCTCAAAGCATTGTAACAGGAGAGCACTTTCTCAAAATTCAAGGCAGTCTTGCTCACTCAGAGGGAGGGAGGGGGAGAGAGAGAGAGGAAAGCGAATTGAAACAGAAGACAAAAGCCAGCAGGGCTCCGAGTGCTGAGGAACAAGGCACAGCTACGTAAGAATGTCAACAAACCCAGCAACAAAGAGAAAGCGTGTTCTTCGGCCACACCGTTTGCCAAGTTTTATGACCGAATCAAAAGGTACCCATTGAACGAACCGAGCTGAGTGCCAGCACATTAAAAGGAAGGCCAGCGGATTGCAGCTAGCAACGGCAACAAAAAAAGAGAAAGAAAAGGCAAGGGGAGGCACGGAATGTGTTTGTGGAGTACCACAGGTCAGAAATACAGAATCTGGGTCCCACGGTGCAGCATGTTCCACAAAAGTGTGCAGAAACACACTTTCCCTGTGCCAAAGGGCAGCAAGCCCCATCACAGCCCAGCATTCCCTTAGCACAGTACAGCCAAGACCTCCAAAATGTAATATTCAGCACCAAAAGCATGCATCTTCCACACTACAGACATTTAATTCTGATTTTTATTATAGAATTAGGCCATGCTTGAATTCATATAGCTTGAATCATATATCTGAAGCGTAGCCCCATCAGCAGCACACCAAAGCCCTATTTGCTGCATAGATTAAAAATGCTCCTGCTTCTGTGAGTTCCCAAAAAAAACCTAAGTAGGATTTATTGGATTAGATGCCTCTTCAAATAGCTACATATGCTCCAGGCATACATATTTAAAACCTACCTGAAAACAAAATACCCATTTTCCCCATAACTGAATAGTTTAAAATAAAAAAAAATATATAAATATATATTTTTAGAGGAAAAAATAGGGCTTGAACAATTATTAAATGTGGCCAAATCAGAGTCATTTGTATTTTTTTTAATTAATATACTGCTGTTGGGCAGAATTTTTCAGTACCTTTCAGCTGGCTGCCCCTTGCAAAGGCGTACGGCTTATCCTGAGCTATTGTGAATGATACTAGCACTCCAACAAAGGACGATAGAAAGATGGGGGGGAGGAACATGTTTTAAACTGATTTCAGAGCTAGAAAAGAAGCTTGTGTGCCTGGGTCACAAAGAAAGCCCAAAACCTTGTGCTACAGTATGTCCAGGCTTTTGTTTGCTTGAAGCCGTAACATCTGCTCCCCATAATTTAAATAAGGAATAGACAGACCATCAGACATTCAAAAACCTATGAGACCAAAACAAATCCAGCATAACCGAGATATCAGACTCTGTTCCTGCAAGTGCATTTAGCTCGGAGAAGTCACAGCTTCAATCAATAAAGCACAGAAGGCAGCTTTCAACGTAGAAAGGAAAATCAGATGAAAGACCCTCTTTTAAGGATACCGGCACTCAAAGTACAGACAGAAAAGCAGATCCAGACAGCGCACACACACTTATTCCTACGTTTTTCTTCCGAAACAAACTGCTACCGTGAGAATGGGATATATGCAACCAAACCCTAAAAAGGGAACATCAACGTCTGCCTTAAAGCTGCCTCGGATGACAAGGGCAGCGCAGAGGACGTAACCGTATGGTCTTCATTTGGTGGTGTTATGAAATGTACTGCGAGGTGCAATACGCTTTTAGAAGAAATAATGCAAACACGGGTTTAGGTTGTCAAGCATTAATACAGCTAGAAGCTGAAAAAGCACCAATTTAATTACAGATAATGAAAATAGATATTTTCTTTTAAAAAAATCAAAGTTCACTACACCTTATAGAAATTAGATATTCAAGCAACATTGCTTAAGAGGTTATGTATGAGCGTACACTGAGTGATCCAAAATTGAAATCCGTTTGCTCCCGATGCTTCTGCTCTTCAAAAAGACAGTTGCATGATATACCCAACAATTCCACTTCCTGCCACTTCTGTGTTTTCCAATATCCCAAAGCTTTCTCTCTTACTGTCTCCTTTCCTCTGTAATACCATTATTTGTCAACTTAGAACTCTTACTACCACCACAGCTTTGGTACCAATTCCTTAAAGGAAAAAAAAAAAAAAAAACACAACAGCACAGTAACATTATTCAGGACAGTCTAGGTATTTTGCCAGGTATCAAAAAAGAAAAACAATCTATAGATTTCCTCCCTCAGCACAAGCAAAACACTTGTGCAAAACAAACAAACAAACATTGTTTTCTCCAAATGAAAACACTAACAGCGTTATGAAAAACAAATCAAAACAATTCCCAGCTTACAGAACACTATTAATCCCCAAAATAGCCTTAAGTAGTAGAACCAATAAGGGAAAATATGGGCCACATTAAACAAGAGCAAAGCTAATCACCGACTGTTGGTTGGGTTGGTTTTTTTTTTTTGCAAGTTGAAACCAGAAGAGACACCAACGCACCTGTTTTTTCCTTGATCTCACACAGCACGCTGAAAAGAGCAGGCTTCATTCTGTGGCAGTTCAAGGCATGTTTTCTGAAATGAAAGAAGAAAGAGTGAGTGAATGCCAACAGGAAACACAGAGAAGATGCCAAGGCTTGCAGAGAACTGGATCGTGCTTCAGTAATAGCAGGTTAGCGTATAAGATTAAGAAGTACGTTTGCAAGTTCTGGTGATATATTTCATTTAAGTGCTATACTCATTCATCACTGGGAGCAAGCTGTCATAAAAACACACAGGCCTTTAAATTCAGAATTTTGCATAGCTTATATGAACCATAAGCAACTTCAGTTCTACCAAAAGAGTATTTTATGTGGGGGCAAGAAGTGCAGTCTTCACAGAATTACATCTCTTGCTTAGCTGAAAACAAACGTGAAGTGTGGAGAGCAGCATATAAGAGAGGAAGCTGAAGTTGCTCACAAAGCATGAGCAGCATTTTCCAGAGATACCGGCTGTTATCAATTTTAAACAGCAGCCAGCAGGTAGGTGCCTCGCTTGGTTAGTGCCTTGCTTCCACTAACTGGCAGTGGGAAGAAGTGCCTAGCTGCAACATACGCCTCAAAGAGTCTCTTTTGCTTCTCCTGACCTCTTTTGTACTTCAGAAATAATATTTAAATCACCCTCACGCCTAGGTTTCAATGCTTTTGATGGTTTTTATATAAACAAATTGGCCTTCAGTCTTGCACATCAGCCAGTTCTCAGGCTATTGGAAAAAGCACAAACACAGGTGCTCAGCTTCAGCTTCCTTACAAGCTTGCACCAATAACATTTACAGCAACTGAACCACCAGTGAATGTCAGAACACAGGCTTTTAACAAAAACAGCAGAAGCTGAAGTCAATTGGCCAGTTTCGTTCGTTACACGGCCAAAAGAAGCATAAACCCAGTTCATCTATACAGATGTTTGATAATATCAACCCAAAGACAAACAGCCTGAGAACAAAGGCAGCTGAGAAGACAGCCTAGTGGAGTCTATTGTCCTTGCCTGATGAGGGAAAAAAAAAAAGGGGGGGGGGTTAGGGGGGGAAGGGAAAGGGAGAGAGGGAAAATGAACACTAAGCCTCAAGACTGTACTCTCCACCTGGGTTTAAAAAGTGGTGCTTTACATACAAGGCAGGAGGGTAGAGATACTAGAGCCAAGAAGCTTCCCAGGAATAACTGCATAATTAATAACGCCTCTAACTCTTGTCAAGAGCTGTAAGTTGATAAGGTAACACGTTTAATAGCAGTGTTAAACTTATCCTTGCTACATTAATTTTCTTTAAATCAAACTTTGACCCAAGCTTTCATCTTACGGTTTAAAAATCCGAGTTATGTGCACTGAAAGAACCTTGGAACTCAGGAGAACCCTCGGACATTCAAACATACATATAAATAATACAAACAAAGTACAGCAACATGCATTTTTAATACAAAAGAATAAAAGTAATGCCCAACAAATAAAGCCGTTAATCATAGCAACGCTGTTCCACTGAGGTATGAGAAGTCCCAAATGCCCATTTGTGTCCCTGGAGCAATTGGTTTAAAACCAGGCCCCAGTTTTACTTTCTCAGCATTAAGTCCTCTTAAGCTCATGCAGATTTTCTGAGTAAACCAAACAAACTTCTTGTCCAGAATACAAAAGCCTCTGTTATGCACATAGACATGAAAATATGGTAAAGGCACTGTAAAATTTTGGGGCCTTCAAAGTCTGCAGTGCTTCCAGTATATTTTGACAGCATTTCTAAGACAATGAGTGCAGATAAAGTAACATCATTTAAACAAAGTTCAAGCCATTTTTCCAAGCCCATTCTTCAACCGTTATTTGGATCTGAAGTTCCCGACAAATTTCTTTTGCTCTCAATTACCTTAAATATGAGGTTGTAAGAGCTGCAATTTTCTTTTATGCTACCTATAGGCCATTCTACTCCTAGAGAAACTATATGGGAGCTGCACACAGTTATTTCTGAGATCTGGTGCCAGGTAGAAAAGAAAATCATACTTGAGCGTTGGGATGACTTCCTGCATTACCAGTGGTCATATGCTTGATCCAGAGCAAGCACTGCTTTCAGTTGTTATTTCCCTACACCCTGCAGTTGAAAGTTACCTGGAAGAGTTTTCTTTAAGAACAAATGATGACCTTTGTTGAAAGGACCATTTTTGCTTATATTCAGACAACCCACTCAAACTGCCAGGAGCCTAGCATCTGCCTGGGCTGCATCAGTCACTGACAGCATCCGACAGCAACAGGTGTACCTGAATAGGGCTAAACTTCAGGCAAAAATAAAAAATCAAGCCGCTAGTTATCGGCACCATTACAACTGGACTCGATGGGGAAAACTGAGGGCAGGCAGGGAGGGTCAACTGCACAGAATGCCTGGGCTTCACAGCGGAAAGTCCGAGCAGCACGCGACTGACTGGAAGAGCAGGCCAGAAAACCATGTCGCCGATTTCATAAGCCCGCTCTGTTACAGTCTCCACCTTCTTCCAAACTGCCTCATCATCGGGGCTGCCCACCTCTCGTAACCAGCACACGCCAAGTAAGCAAAGCATGTAATTACACAGCGCCAATCAGGGCCAGACGTACCTCTAGGGCAAAGAGAATACACAAGAAGATGCTGAATTATGGTGATTTCTTTGCAGCACGTTATGTTATTCTCTGCAATTATTTACATCCCAACGAGGTCAACGAGACACTACAGCGTGTCCAGGAAAAGAACGAATACAATCCTTTTCCCTTTTAACGTGATTCTAGCGAAACTCAGAGCAGCAAGGAGGTGGTGACAGATCTTTGGGTGCAGCTGCCCCCTGGCACCTTGCACCTGCACCGGGCTGGGCTCCCTCCTTCCCTGCCAAGCAAACCGTGATCGAAGCGCCAAGCGCCTCGACACTCAACGGCAGCCACCGCTTCGCCGCTCCAGGTCTAGGTCCCACCATGCAGAACAACCCCAGTTTTACTGGGGATGGTGGCTACAGTCCGAGTCCGAAGCCCAAACCTGAATTTGTTAGCGGGCTATAATGAAAAGGAAGGAGTCTGAGAAGTAGAAGTGAAGAACCCGTGTATCCTCCAGGCGCTCCATCCAACTATTCAAGCACATCCCAGCGGAGGAGAAGCAAGGATGCAGGAAGATGTGGGGAACTTTGTGCCTCCGGACCCTGGCTCCCCACCAAAGAGCCTTTAACGCCGACGAGCCCAGCACAGAACCATGGCACATCCCGAGCCGGACGGGACCCCGGAGGAGCAGACCCCAAATCCCAGCAGCGTTTCCAGGCGGCGTTCAGCGGCCGTGCCCCCCAGCTCTCAGACCCAACAGCCCCCACTCCGACTCCCATCGCGACATCCCTGACACGACCCAGCGGCCCACGGCCCCCGGCACCCAGCTGAGTCACGGCACCGGGCTGCGGGGGAAGGGGACCGGCACCCACCCGAGCCCCCCACCGCCGTACCGGGGGCGTCGGGGGGGGGGGGAAATCCCGGGGCCCTCCCCACCCACCGGGGCCGCTCCCTCCCCGCCGCCGCCGCCACGGGCCCGCCGCAGGCCCGCGGTACCTGGCCTGGGCCTCGTCCAGGCTCTGGTCGGTGATGGCCATGATCTGCTGCAGGACATCGCCCGTGTCGTGAGGAGCGGGCGGCGGCCCCGGCGGCGGCGCAGCGGCCGGATCCCCGGCGGCGGCGGCGGCGGCGGCTCCTCCAGCGGGCGGGATGCCCCCGGGCAGAGCCACCCCGGCTCCGTGAGCGGCCGCCGCCACCAGCAGCCGCGCCGGGTCCTCCATGGCGGCGGGGCCGGGGCCCCAACGGCTGCCACACAACAGGGCCGCGGCGGCCGCAAGCCCACCCCCGCCGGGCCGCTCCGCCCTCCGCGACGTGGCCCGCCCCTACCACCGCCCCTCCAACCCCCCGGTGGCCGCCGTCCCCTCCCCGGTGACCGCCGTCTCCTCCTCAGCCGCCGCCGTCCCCTCCCCGGTCGCCGCCGAGCTCCGCCCCGGGCTCCTCCGCCGCCTCCCGGCCGGCCTCGTCCTGCGCGACCCTCCCCCCGCCCCCCCGGCGCCATCACGGGGCTGGCCCCTGAGGCCTTCCCTGTCACCGGGCTGCTCCCCGGTGCTGGAGAACGGCAACGGCACGCCGCAGGGCGATGGCCCCTTGTCCCCAGCCCCGGTGTCCCCCTCCCCAGTGTCCCCAGCCCCGGTGTCCCCAGCCCTGGTGTCCCCATCGCCAGTGTCCCCAGCCCGGTGTCCCCCTCCCCAGTGTCCCCAGCCCTGGTTTGGCCTCCCCCCCAGAGCGCTGTGCAGAGGAAAGGGTTCTGGGGGTGCTGATTGATGCTCGCCTAAACACGAGCCAGCAGTGTGCCCAGGTGGCCCAGAAGGCCAACGGCATCCTGGCTTGTATCAGGAATAGTGCGGCCACCAGAAGCAGGGAGGTGATCGTCCCCCTGTACTCAGCTCTGGTGAGGCCACGCCTCAAGTGCTGGGTTCAGCTTTGGGCCCCTCACTACCAGAAGGACATCGAGGCCCTGGAGCGTGTCCAGAGAAGGGCTACGAGGCCGGTGAAGGGCCTGGAACACAAGTCTTGTGAGGAGCGGCTGAGGGCACTGGGGGTGTTCAGTCTGGAGAACAGGAGGCTCAGGGCAGACCTTATTGCTGTCTACAACTCCCTGAAAGGAAGATGGGAGCTGCAGTCAGCCTCTTCTCACAGGTAACTAGTGATAGGACCAGAGGGAATGGTCCCAAGTTGTGCCAGGGGAGTTTCAGGTTGGAAATGAGGAGACATTTCTGCTCAGAAAGAGCGGTCAGGCGTTGGAACGGGTTGCTCAGAGAGGTGGTAGAGTCACTGTCCCTGGGGGTGTTCAAGGAAAGGTTGGACGTGGTGCTTGGGGACATGGTTTAGTGGGTGACATTGGTGCTAGGGGGACAGTTGGACCAGATGATCTTGGAGGGCTTTTCCAACCCTTATGATTCTATGATTCTTCGTCAGGGGGTGTAGCGATGGCTTAGGCTTTAAACTAAAAGAGGGAAGATGTAGATTAGACACGAGGAAGAAATCCTTCACTATGAGGGCAGTGAGGTGCTGGAACCAGTCTCCCAAAGGATCTGCAGGTGTCTGGCCGTGCCCAAGATCAAGCTAGATGGGGCTTTGACGGGTCGTGCGTGTGGCAGGGATTGGAATGAATCTTTAAGGTCCCTTCCAACCCAAACCGTTCTGTGCTTTTATGATTCCCCAGAACCTGGCAGGAGCAAATTCATGCCATGTGTCAGTGCGACAATCAATCATTTTACAAAACTATATTCAAATAAGCTGTGGGATTCACCAGCTAAACGTCCCCTGATTTGTCTGGAATCACAGTAAGCAATCTAAACATGCAAATCCACACTTAAACAGGATGCAAGGATTTTGGAAGTGTTCGAGAGGCATTTGGATAATGCCCTCATTCCTTTAACTTTTGGTTAGCCCTGAAGTGGTCAGGCAGTTGGTCTTTGAAGATGCCTTCCATCTGAACTATCCTATCCTGTCCTATCCTATCCTCTGCTAAGCTGCCTTGGTTTTCACACACACCTGATATCAAGCCAAGCATTGAATAATCAATACTTCATCCTGATTCTCCACTGTTTGTGCTCAAAAGAGATGAGAATGATTCTTATCAATGTTCGTGGAGTCTCATCAGTAAGAATCACAGCTGAGGAAAGAATTATATATTTCTTCTTTGTTACTATTCAGTTTTTTAAGTAACCTGAGGAAATTGCCTCACCTTGAACTAGTTTATTCTGCCCAGTTGGTACTAAACTACCAGTTTCCTGAAACATCACCACCACGAGCACCAAACGGCACCAGAATTGACATCTTCCATCAGCGGGCAGCACAGAGGGCAACGTGGCCTCAGCTGGGACTTTGTCATACTCACTCATGGCTTTGTGACCTTAGAAATGGGCTTTAATGTGACCGCACACGGATCTAGGATCTACACTTGCAGAGGCTTCAGCACAAAAGCTGATGCAGATCTCACGTGCTTGCAGCTGAATAAGGTTTGCAGCTACTTAGCAGGGTAGGAAAAGTTGCTCCTTGCAGAGGGTCACCCAGACAGCTTTGTATGAAGCCTGGGCA
Organism: Cygnus atratus; assembly: GCF_013377495.2. Taxonomy (NCBI): domain Eukaryota; kingdom Metazoa; phylum Chordata; class Aves; order Anseriformes; family Anatidae; genus Cygnus; species Cygnus atratus. The sequence goes on along the minus strand of NC_066391.1, from coordinate 268,316 downwards.
CCTTCCTAAGCTGCTACTTTAAAGTCATAGCATTATATCCAGACCTAGGGTTGAGTAAAAATATAATTTTAAAAGAGGAAAAAATGCAGATTTAGATTATGTATTTCCATGCTTATGTGCAAGCACAGAGCTCTCTGACTGTCAGTTGTCATTTATCATCTTTTTCAAAGTTTTCCCTCCCAGTAGTGTAATGTGCTTCCAGGATTTATGTCCCTTTACAGCTGCACTTCAAGTAGAAGCATCTTCCATGCTCCTGATTGCTAACGATCCAATGCTTGAATCTTCACCTCATAGCCAAGGGTAATTTACTGTTCAGTGTTGCAGTTTTAGAGCTGTTTAAAATAACAATGATATCAATTCTGCAAATACTAAACATTGCAAGCAGGTGCTCAACGTTCCTCTGGTGCTTCAGAACACAAAATCCGGATCCAACCCCTCCGTCAGATGCCTGGAGCCCTGGTCTCTGCATCAGCCTGGAACACCAGCCTCTCTGACTGCTCAGCAAAACCTTGGTAAAGAAAACATTCCCTCCTAGACAAGATGATGAATGATGAATGTGCTGCAAAGTGATCTGGAGCTTCCCCTCTGGGGATGTTCCACGAGGAGCAAGTGCAGCGTATGGGCAATTGTTCAGCTGAAGTAGCTGAGCTCTGACAACATTAAAGCACCTTTTCCATTTCTCCAAAGCAAGCACATGGAAGTTGTTGAGCAAAAAGTTTATTAAAAGTGGCAATTGCGGTAATGTGCAGGGTCCTTCTTATCACCCTGCTGCAAGCCCTGAGTTCACCACACCTCGATTGCCTCAGCTTTCAAAAGTGGTGACACGGTTTTATTTCTGCACCGGGCTCCTACTTAGAGACCTTTTATTCTTGGAGTTAAGCAGAACGAGTGCAGCGCTTGCTTCATTGCTCTTTTTGATGAGTGACCACAGATAATGATCCTCTTTCACCAGATAACTCCAGAAAAGATACAATGACTGTGACAAGTATTTTACATCCAGCCTTAATCCTATTTGATAGCAACTTTGCTCCTCTCCCTCACAGGGAAATGGTCTAATTGATTTAGAGGAAGGAGAATGGATGACCATGGCTGGCTCAGCCCCGTGCTGCAACGAAAGACTTCATTTCCGTAAAATTAATGGTGCTGACATGAAGAGGGTGTTTCTCCACTACATTTTTAAAACCTTGTTGATGCTGTTAATTTTGGCACTTTGGTGTTTAACAGCTCAGAAGACTATACACACGCACACGCATTTTTAAGGAATGAGGGGACTGAAAGCATTTAACATATTTGTTAATACCTGTGTTTTGCTGATATCTTTTGGAGGGAGGCAGAGGGAAGTAGACCATAGGTGGCTCTTCTGATCAGCAAACAACTGAGAGCAGGAAGAAAGTCTTCCAGAATTACCAAGGAGGGAAAACTCATCCTCCTCCCGTTCTCAGTTTAGCTGACTCTCCCGTATAACCTCATATACTTAAACCTACTGCTAAAACTAGAATCAAAAGTTTTAACATACTGCTGCTCCTGGGAGGCAACTACTGTATCTAGAAAAACAGGCAGAAAATATGTCACTTTAGAAAGTTTCCAAGAAATTGCCCTATCAGCAAACACAAACATGTAAGTACTGAGTTCCCAGAACTCTGCTGGCCTCTGTACAGATCATGAAGTCTTGTTTCCAGGCAGAGCCTTACCTTTCTCTTCGTATCGGTGCATTTATTGATTGAACTGACTGAAGCCTTAAATCTGTGGGGAAAACAATAACCCCCCTTAAGACTCTCAATCGACCTGATCTTTTTATATTTATCTTTAAAAAAATCGTTGGGTGTTGTTTGGACCATAACCAGCATCACTGTCCAGAAACAGAGCAGCTTCTTGCTGTTTTATTTTATATTATATATATATATATATATATATATATAGTTATGATATCCCATTTACAGTGATTACAAGGCTTCAAAGCTAAAGCAACCCTAGCTTGACACCTCTCTGGATCCAGTTGCACGTGGATGATGCTTACATTTCCAAACAGCACTTTTGCTCACCCTAATACTTTCTACCACATTTCAAGATTAGCACCAAACTGCAGCTTATTTGTTAAAATTTCCAGATATGAATAATTCAAACTGAGCTTTAACATTTACATATGAGGAAAACCAAAATTTATTCTGGTTCCTGACTTCAGGAATGTTATGGTATGTTTTTTGCCTTAATTATGGCAATGGTATGTTATGTTTTTTTGCCTTATGGTATATTTTTTGCCTTAGTTATTTCAGGTCAGAAGTTTTAGCTAAAACTCCAGTGGAATTATACAGAGAACGTCACGAACAAGGAACAACTTACTTGGAAAGGCATCATAGTGGAAGTAAGAGGATGAAAGCAGGTGAGAAAGAGCAAAGCAGGGATAAAAATGACAGTGAGAGGAAACAAACACTGCGAGTCCCTGGGCTGTGGCTTGGCTCAGGTCAACCCCTCCTCCTTCGTTACCCTAGCTGGGATCAGCAGGCTGGCCCTGCTCACCAGAACACGTGTAAACGCTCAGCGATCATCCCACAGCACAGCTTCTTGGTGGAGTTCTGCAGCATCTGGGGATCTTCCATCTGCTCCAATGTTGTAACGGATTTAGAACTCATTTTAGGCACTTGCCCGGCTCAGTATGACAGTGACCCCCTGCTTTGTGATGCTGAGCACGTGCATATGTTTTTTCAGGCTTTATTGCAAGCAGCATCTTTCATAAAACACTTGGGCCAAGTCCAGTTCTGAGTAACACCCATTAAGAGCCCAGAGAAGGCAAAACCCAACTCCATGCATTCACACCTGTCAGGTTTTCACAATGAGAGAACTAATTTTCCCATGTCACAGGGTTGAATGTTTATGACCCTGTGGCTCTCTGAGTACTTGGGGAATGCTGACTGATGAGATATAGAGCAAGCACCGCTGAAGAAATGCTGTATTTCTCAGCCTTTTGCTAAAATGATTAATAAACCATCTTTTCTCATTCACAGGCTGACTATAGGGGGAGAGGGAGCTGGATTAAAAGATGACAAGAAATTAAATTGTCTCGCAAAAGTTCTTGCTGATGCAGCCAAGGGAACAGGGAGAGCTGTCTCCAGCTCTCTGATAAATCGCCCTGTGCATTTCGATAGGAAATGGACTGGGGTATAATTAGCAAGTGAATTCTCTCCTGTCAGCACAAAAAAAAAGGGGGGGTGGGGGAAGAGTTCATTTTAAAACTAAAGCCAGGACTTCACATGTCAACCGACAATTTATAAACTGAGCCTGAAACCCACAGAGCATAAAATTCACAGGGAGATTCACCCCCGCTGTAATCCATGCCTTATCTCTCGGCATTTCCATAGCAAGAGCTGAAGCCCAAACAAATGTTTGTGTTGTGATGGGATTAGATGAGCTGCTAGACAACCAATCGCTGCTTTCCACAGTCATGAGCTCCCTCTGGAGAAAGAGAAACAGCTCAGTTTGGGAAGGAAACTTGACCCTGGCTGTGTCACAGAGTCCACCTGGACAAAGAATGGGCTTGCTTGTAAGGGCAGTGCCCATAAAATGGGTAAGTTATATGTACACGTGCGAGAAGATACCTGCACTCCATCCCTGTATGCTGTTCATTCATACAAACATCAGCTTTGTTCTCACATCTGCATCTATCAGCACATGGACTGGGTTCCACTGATAACATTTTTTTTCTGCCAGAGGTTTCGCTCAGCCCCGAGCCCAGCAGGGAAGCTGTAGGAACCAAGCTCACCGCCTCAACAAGCTGTCCAGCCCCTACACTCGCATCCCACAGACAGCATGGGTGGCACAGCCCTCCGGGCAGCATTCAGAGTAAACAGAGTACTAATAAGTGCCAACAAAGCACTGAGTTATTCCCCAGCTAGCTACCAACTTCAAGAGCATAAAGTATCAGCTTCAGTCTTCTGGTCTCTCTGCTCTTGGGCTTCTACTGGGAAGTTTTACAAGAGCACCAGTACCAAGTCCAGAAGATCTGCGGCCAGAAGCAAGTGCTGGGGTAGGGGATAATGCATTTCCGTTATGAACATCTAATGTAAAGGAAAAATAATGAAAAAAGCTTTCTTACTGCATCAGAAGAGAAGTTTTACGTGCGGATGATGCACTGCAATAAGTATCTGACATTACGACTCACACACTCTTAATAGTTTTGATCCAGATGAAGCCATCGTGAGACACTTTGTGGCGTGGTTGGTCTGCGTGTTGGCTGTTAGCACAGCACTCGTCAGGAGCAAGATGAAAGAACTGAGAGAACCCAAAAGGATTTTGTTGGTCTCTGAGTGGTGTCAGAGCCTCAAGGGGCACAGCGCATGCACAGCATGGGCCCTCCTGGCCCTAAAAACACGGCCTTGTGAAAACCCTGTGTGCTAGATGGTAAGTGATAAAGATGGCTATGCAAAAACCCTTAGTATTAGGTTCCTCTCCTGGATGGGGTTGAACAAGGTCTGTTTTGCCAGAGCACAGCCAATTTCTGGCAGAGACTGGGCTCCAGCAGCCTGCCCTCACTCCATAACACAGCAAGGAGCAGCAGCACCAGGAGTTACACACCCGTGTAATGAAATCCAGCTCACAGCTAGCCCGGTGGACAAGCCCCCTCCAGTGGCTATTTACTCCAGCATTTCTAGAAGTGGGGACAAGTTCCAGGAAAACGCCCAGTGCAGGTGAGACGAGAGCTGCCAAACTCAGCAGGCTGTGGCTGTACAAGTCTCCAGGGACAGCTGGCTGCCAAAGCTGTGCATCCCCTCCTCAGGGGAAGAGAAGGGACACGAAGCAACAGGCAGAGACCAGAAAACCCACGGTGAAAGAAAGGCCTGATGGAAGAAAAGCTTGCCCTACATTGCCTCCCGGCGGAGGAAAGCTACAGCACATTGCACACGGCTGCTTTTCCAACCAGGAAGGGGCCCGACGAGCTACTGTAAGGAGAATCTTACACTCACCATTTCCAAGCACCCTCTGTAAAGATCCCCGTGGGCTCTGAAGAGCTGCATCCTGCTGTCACACTGGTCCTGTGGCTGTTCGCACACGTCCTGGGGCTTCAGCCTCAAATTGCTCACGTATCCCCAGCTGCTGCTGCAGTGGCCCCGGTGACACCAAGCAGAGCTGCAGCAAACGAAAACGTTTGCACAGCCCATGCAGCACTCCTGATGCAGGGCACCACTAGCACCCCCAGGGCACCCCCAGGATACCCCCTCCACACTCTGGCTTCTGGGTTTTTGAAGTGCCTCCTGGACTCGCAGGGATCTGCTAGGGCTTTTGACAGAACCGTTTCCAAGTGCTGATATGGGTTACGCTTTGATTGGGCTCTGCATTAAATGGTTTCTTAGAGCTAGACCAAGCAAATAGTGACGTAAAGCACTGAGAGCTGCAGTACACACTACAGACCACAGCAGAAACCACCAAGATACAAGGATGCACCTCTGAACCCTATTGGTAATACTGCAATTTCCCTGATAGCCAGCAGCAAAGAGCAAACATCGCTTCAGTGAAGGTTCCCAAGCCACAGACAGAAGGGAGAAAGGCAGCAGTACCAAAAGCAGTTCTGCTCCTCTGTCCCCATACAGCACAGCAGCCAGTCAGCCTTGGACAGCCCCAGATCCTACTGCTACCCCTTGCTCTACCACCCACGTTTATCCTGGCAGAAGCGCTAAAAATGAGAGCTGGGTAGCACCAAAAATTGTTCTGTGACAAACAACACCAGGGCAAAATTCATCGTGAAAGTTCCTCTTACCTACGGGTTGATGGCACATATCTAGATGACCTCATGATTATAAAACTTAAATTCTCTTGCTGCCTTTGGACTTTTCCGTGCAGTACTCAGACCAACAAGGGTGTGACGGGGACACTGCAGCGTCAGAGACATCTACAGGCACATTCTTGTGTAATGCAAGGCAGAACTTCCTGAGAAACCCTAGGCACAATTTTTGTGCGTATTCCTTGATTTCAGCGAGCAGAGAAAAACCTGAAGAGTAAGACTGGTTCTACCACAAGAAGGGGCAACGCAACACAACCAAATGCTCTTTTTTGGGTGCAAGCCAAGCAGGAGTCAGTTGAATGCTCTCTGTCACCATTGCAGAGGAGACTCTGATGTGAGATTTATCAGCCAGTGGGCGTGAACAACTAAAGGACAGCTTTATTTTCCCTGCTGGGGAACACATGTGAATCAGAGCTCCTCCTTACCTCTTCCTTCTGGGGCCTGCTGCAATCTTGTTCTGTTCACCCTAAACTTTCTGATCGTCCTGCCAGGCGATAGGGCAGGCAGTGCTGGTTGCAGTATGCACAGACAACGCAATTTGGGCATCATTCGGCTTGAATGGTGCACTCATCTTTGAGAGGATTATATCCAAAAAATCCTGCACTCACGGCAACAGGTCCGGAAGGACTCATTGTGCAGGAATACTTACAGCATCAGCTAGAAACACTGAATTTCCCTTGAACATCCCAACAGTCGAAAGAAATTAGCTTATGCCAAGAACTATGAAAATAACTGGCTAAAGGATATGAGGTTCACATTCACATCAGATTACCGACTCTAATGACCACAGAACAGCTAGGGACTCTGAAAAGCAGCCTCGTTTTCAGAGCTGCTGAGCATGCAAAATATCGAGCCCGGTCAATGACTGGAGCTGCAGCGTGGTAACTATCCCCAGGACTACTTACCCTAAATTTAGGGAACATCTCAAGCTAGCAGCACTGAAGCTTGATGACTTGGAGACTTACCTCTCGCTGTCACGATGTACTTGATATTCTCTGTGACAGCCACAGCCTAAGGACAAAACTTGGTAAAGACCAGTTAGAAAGGTAGCATCATCTTCCAGAAGCTCAGTTTGAAGCTGGACCGAGCTGTAACAGCCTTCAGACAAGGTGAAACGTGGGCTCTTCTCACTTTTGCTCACAGAAGTCACGCTCATATTGTGCAGGAGTGTGGACTCACAAAACCCAGCTGCTGCTGCAAAGCACTGTGCTTTCCATAGAAAAGCTCTCACAGAAATACCCTGGGAAGTAATTACACCATCGTTGTGACCTTTCTTTCCTAAATTTTCTCAGCTACATATGCCTTCCAGTGCAGAAAGGAACCAGGCTTCGCTTCCCACCTGCATTATCGTGCATCTGAGCCAGGAAGGACTACTCACCCCGTGAGCTTCCAGGTGCTTGCTGTCCTCAGCCTGGGGAGCACAACACAAACCAAGGCTACCATGATCATGCAGACCAGGGGCCACAGGTGTTACGCCAGCCATCCTTGCACATTAAAAATAATCCCTTAGCCCTGGTATTCCAATATTGTCCAAGACCCAGAAGAGCCCAACTGATTCCAGAAAGGTTAACCGTAAGCATGGCCAATGCAGAAGTGCATCAGCACGTTTGATTTCCATTTTCCGTGTCTCAGTAGGTCAGGAAGAACTGAACCTTAAAAGCAAAGAGAAACACACCATCACCAGCTTCCCCTAATTAATCTTACTTTCCCCCTTTATTCTGTCTTCCCCCTTCCTGCAGACATTTCCCCCGCCCAAAAAAAAAATAAACTTTCAAAGTCTATCAGTCCCTACAGTATTAGTCCCCAGGGTTACCCTCCCCAAAAACACACACCAAAATCTGTATTACTTTTGGCAGCAGCTTGCTTCAGGAATTTCAACCAGTCAGCAAGGCATGACCTCTCATTCCTGGAGCCGTACGGCCTATCTTTGATCAAGTTGTGTGTTCTCACTTGTCCCACATTCAATCCCTTTAAAATAGTTCCTAGGTGTCCCTTCCTTCCTCCCACCCAATGCAAAGCGAGTCTAGAACAATCACATGCCTGACAATAAAATAAAATAAAAATGCTAATTTCAGCCTCCAGGGAGATTGCCTCTTAAAAAAAATGGTGAAACCAGCAATGAACCTTAAAAGGCAGTTTCATACTGTGATTTAAAAAGAAAAGGAGGAGGAGGCTTCTCTACCTGAACATGAGAGGGATTGAGGGATTAAGGTAGATAAATGTGGTATATCTACCTTAAATTAAGATAGATATACCAAAGGCTGTGGATCGTGCCTTTACAAGTGAACTATCCCATAAATCTGGCAGCAGCCAGCTCCTTCCTTACTCAATGACAGAGTTATACTTCAGGTCTTCTAAGCAGGTTTGGAAAATTAACGTGTAATCAGTAGCACCACACCCTTTTCTGCAGCTTCTTGTTTAGGACACAAAACAGTGAGGGGAAAACAGAGCGACGTGATTCCTGCCTCCATACAGTTAAGCCAGGCTGTGTGTTTGAAAACAAAACTAGGATGAGAAGTTGTCACAATACTGAAGAGCTTAAACCCCCCTATTCTGCACTGCAAGTTCTTTATACACCATTTATATCTCCCATTCTTGCTTCCCCCATCTTCAAAGCTGGGAGGGCTATTAAAATCCTTCTGTTGCTTCTGTTTCATTGAGTCACCATTTCTTTCCAAAATCCCACTGAAAACAGCATTCTCCAGGCTAGCTTCTATGCCTCTTGACTCCCTGTTCTCTTGTCTATTACAGCCAGCTGGAAACAACTGGAAATCAAAGGGTCCCAAGTTACCCAGCAAGAGCAATCTCCAAGAATTTCAGCTCCATTCCTGATGCACAGCAGCCATCACTCAGGAGCAAGCTCCAATAAAGGTCTGGGACTTTTTTCTTCCTTATACTCATGAGTTTCTATTCACCTTTCTGAAAACATGCGTTTTGAAGACTGCTAGACCACAAGCTGCATTGGTACATTCAGCTTTCATTATTAAGCAGACTCTATTTTTATAGAAAAAGCATTGACCTCATCTGGGTTCTGCTTGGTACAACCTGGTCAAATCCTTGATACACTTTCCAGCTTTGCATAGAGTTTACTACTTAAACCAGTAGGGCCATCAGCCTAAATTCAAATAAGCCATTTAAAATATTGGGGAAAAAAAGAGGATCCCCTCTATATGGTGATCATAAAGCATCAGGAGTCAGTCATCAGCAATCACGTCTGCCTGTGTTGAGGGTACCTGCATGAAAGCACTTGTCAGAGTGGGATCACATCGCTGGAACACAGCTCAGCAGCCAGCCAGCAGAAGGGTGAGGTAAGGCTAGTTAGCAAAGCCCTCAGGGAAGAACATGTGCAGCCCATTAGAGGCCCAATTGGGCATAAAAGCCAATTGCAGTGCTTTTGGGAGCCAAATGTCATCTCACCCACTACAAAGATTTCATTCACAACTAAATTCAATTCCATTTTACAGTTCAGACTAGTACTAACCCCACATACAAGCTGTCATTTTCCTCCCCACCCCCTTTCCTTTGTTAAGGAGAAGCAGCAGCTTGACATGTATTTATTTGAAAAATTAGCTTCGCATGAAATAGGACTCATGTACTTCCTGCTTTGGGGATGTTCAGAGAAACAGAAAGAAAAAGTCCAAGTTTGTTCCATCCCAGCTTCACTCCCAGTAACAACTTTCCAGGTGTTTCACTATTAGTCTTCCTCCAGCTTCTGCAGATTGACCACCTGCAGTATGTACACACAGCCTGATACCCGAAATCAATCTTTTCCGAGGAAAATGAAACTAGAATTCTTTGGCAATAAAAACCATTATCCATTCTCTTAGCCCTGGTGCCTTGTATACTTTAATGGTGAGTCATTTTCCAAAAAAACAGACAAGCCTGGTATTTGCAAACAGAGGACCAAGACTGTAGTCTTATCCTCTGCTCTGGCTGCAGTTACTTCCTCCAGTTCTCTTCCTGGTCTCTTTCTGGAGGCTATAACCCCTCCAGACACCTTCTGGAGGCTATGACCCCTCCAGACACTCAGGCAGAGCCCTGCAGCCTACCTAGAAGGCAGAGCAGTGGCAGGGCAGTCCCCCGCACAGCACCTTACAGTGGATGCAAGCATCAAGGTTGGTATTTGTCCCTTCCAGCACCACAACACAAAACTGGAGAAGGGCACTTTTCCCAGAGCCAGGACTTTGGGGGGGGAGAGGAGGGAAAGCAGGGGAAATAGGGAAAAATTCCAAGTCTTGTTTCTAAAACCCAGGACAAAGTATTTATTCAAAAAGTCTCTGGGACACAAAGACAGGAACCATATTCCAAGGCTGTTTTAGTCAATCCAAGAGTGTGTCACCTTAACACAGTCACTTTCCTGACCATGTTCTGCAAGAAAGTCCATACATGTGCATTTGAACAACAATCCCTCCAGTAAGTTGTCTTCTCTGCCACGTCACCTGAGGTGATCAATCAGGAAGCTGGTCATCTGACAGAACCAGGCCATTTTATTAAAAAACCCTGAAATTCCAAGTTTAGACTTCAATGCAAATACTCAAAAAACTGCCTTCCGTTAGCCTCTCCGCTCTCACAAAAACCCATGACTATAGATTTTGGACTGATGCAGGCACATTCACACCATTAAAAATTTAAGTGAAGGTGAGGGAAACCTGCAAAGTGCATTTACAGTTCCTTGGCCATGAATATTCTTCTGCCAGCAGAGCATCTGCTCTCCAGTCAGGGCCTCACAATCAAGAGGGACTGTTTACATTGCGTGTCAGATGCAGCAAATGGATTTGCTCAGAAAACTAGATCCTACTCGCATTGATATTAAATAATACTGCTAACTTCTTATGGTGCTTTGCTGAGAGAAAGACTACATTTGAACAGACTTAACACATTATTGGCGCAGTTGAATATTAAGGTACAAACTGCACATTAAAACCTAAGGCAAAAATACTGATTGCCTTGGAATCTAACCTAAACCTGTCCCAAAGGGCTTTCAGCGAGTAGAAAGACGGTTTAATGGGAACATGACTCACTCCACATTTATGAATAGGCAATGAACTTGTGCATACCACATGGTATCACTTAGCAGAACACAAACACAACTGCAGTTAGTTACAGCACCACTCTCCATTTTAGGGAAGAATTAGGTGCTCTTAAGACACCCTCCAGCAGCCCAAAATACTTTGAAATTCAGTAACAGACACTTCGGAAAGCAGGAATCTGCTTCTCAGGAAGCAATTCAAACAGATTCCTCTCTGAAGAGGCTTTAAGAAGAATACGACTTCTGAAAAGTGTGGAACACAACCCGAATAAGACCCTCTTGGGAAACACTAGGCAGCTCTGTTTAGGAAGCGATGAGTAAAACTGAAGGGCTTTGGGTCTTTGAAGCACGCTACCACCGGAATGACTATTTCTGAAGGCAGTAATACTGAAGTACCACGAGAATACTTTCCTTGTGGAGAGATCACACGAGATTCCCGTTGCATACAGCATGCTTCTAGAAGCTGCTAAATTAAATCAACCTTGCTTTAGAAATAGCAGTCTTTAATAACAATGCTACTCAAAGTACGTTTGTCCTAAACAACGCACCATTCAGCAGTTCCTTAAAAGCACCTCGTCCTTTATCGATGACAAGCATTCTATAGAAACATTTATGCTTGAGCACAACAGAGAAGTCTCTACTGCTTTAGAAGCAGGTTGCTCTTAGCCTCTGCTCTTTTTTTAATCCAGAAAGTGGCCACCACAGAGCAGCGATGCTGAAGAGCTAAATAGAGGAGTCCACGGTAAAGTGCCCGTTCTGAGAAAGTGTTCTGCGGTCTGTGGTGTTTAACTTCACCACCGTGGGTGTGTATTTGGAATTCCTATAACAGATGAAGCAGAGGATCCTCCGGAATGTGCTACGCATCTCGTTGTCCCTGTAAGAGTAGACAATAGCGTTTATCAACGAATTGATCTCTGCCAGCAAAAGGACGTATTTCTCCACCGCTAGAACATTGCAGCTCTTGCAGCCCAAGCCATCCAGCAGGAGCACAACTTGTCCTGGAGTCCAGCAGATAACAAAAGCACCTGGGAAGAGAAGAACCCCCGTTAGAGAAAAAGCAGGTTCCTGGCCCTGCCCAGTCACTCACCACAGGGATGCTCAATGGAACCCCTGGTGTTTTACGTAGTGGAAAAATTGAACAGGGAAAACACCAGTTTCCCCTCTAAATTTTTGCTTCGTGCTTGGGAGGAAGCCTGAGGATTCTGCCACAAACTACTGAAAATGGAGACGTTGGCTTTTCTTCCCCCCTTTCCACCACCCCGTTCATTCACAAACATTTCCAAGTAGCTTGACTTACCTCCCCTCACTGCCCTTACAAAGCAGAGATGAAGTGCTGGTGTGGTTTAACACTGATGGGCAGCCAAGTCCCACACAGCTGCTCTCCCACTCCCCCTCCTCAGCAGGAGGGAGGTGGAAGAATATGAGATGGAAATGGGGGAAAAAAATTGCAGATTTGAGATAGGAAGAGCTTAAAATCAAAGAAAAGCAAAAGCCACGTGGAAGCAAAAGGAGAAAAATTATTCTCTACTTCCTATCAGCAAGCAATGCTCAGACATGTCCTGGGAAGCAGGGCTTCAGCGTGCCTAGAATCTGCTTGGGAAAACAAAATGCTTTGTAACAAGAGCCTCCCCTTCTTCCCGCATAAAAGTTAGGGAAGAGCCAGAGGAATACAAACTGAATGAAGTCATCCTCATTGTCCCTGCAGTTTATGGGGATTTTGGTTAACAGCCTGAGTTTAGAAGAGCCTTGGCCAACACTAGGGCAGTGCGATGGAGTCCACCTTGCACAACCACACGCTGAGCAGAACACAGCCGAGCAATGGGCCGGCCAACACGAGGGCTGAACCGGACGGACTCCACCACTGATTCAGTCTGTTCTTGCCACCACCTGCAAAGCTCTTGGGCAAAAGGCTAATTGCTATTTGGCATGGAGTGGGAGGTGCCTGCAGCTCCTAAACCCCTTTTTACGGTCACGGCTTTAACTCTCAGGCTGACGTAAATGGAGCACTCGCCCAGCAGCGCGCAGGGAGCTCATGCAGAAGGTTGTGTCTTGAAGCATGGGAGCTGCACCCTGCTGCGTCTCCTGGGAAGGGGTGGAAGAGGACCAGGCTTGCCGAGAACTTCACAACTACACCCTTTACTGGAAAACATCTGAGACGGGAAAGAACAACAGCCAGAGTCCCACCAAAACGAGAGGCTGAATTCAAAGCTGTCATTAAATGAAACGCCGCACTGGTGAAGAGCCAGGGGAACACATGTAAAGGCTCTCCAGGGTTTCTTGAAGCGTTTGGGGCTGATTATAGGCAACTGCATCCTGTAACCCTTTTTATTTAAGCAAACTGTGCTCCCAGAAGGTCAGCAAAGCAGCCACCATATCTGGGCCAGGCAGCTTTCCCTGCACTCGCAGCCAGCACTCTGCTTTGCCCCCTTTAAAATTAACAAAACTATAAAATAGATGCCTGACTGTCACGAGGGAAAGTCCAACGCTTCTCCTTTAAATTGAGTCAGTCTTCAGGAAAGGGACCTGCTTGTTTTGTGATGCAGCTTTCTTTTTCGGCCAGGTTTTCAGCATCTGCAATGAAAGCCAGATTCTCTGGAGAGACCAGCTCCCAGCAGCACTAAGTAAAGCCAGGTGAATATTAAAGATGGAAGGGGGAAAAAGAAGTACCTAGGAAGTTTTAGCTGCTTGCTTTGCTCCTTAATGGAAACTTAAGTATGCCAAAAAGAAGTCTGAACTCTTAATAATCCCCTCAGCATGGTCATAGCAACTCAGCCCCGTGGTTTACTCATCAGGGGATCCCATCCCGCTCAACTGGCCTGTGGGAAACTCCCTACCACCTTCCAGATGTCCCTTCAACTTCTTATTGATTTCCAGGTCAGCTTCTCAGTGCCCAGGACCTGCAGGATTTCTACGCTGCGGGTACTTTGCCTTGCAGCGAGGAGGCATGCAGCCTCTACACCGCACCCTCTGCTTCCTCCACGCTCACCAGCAGCTAGCTACACCCTCTGATGCATAAGGCGCAAAGCATTCCTCTGTGCAGAGTCCAAGTTTGCAGAAGGCCAGGGAGCTAGGGTGGAGAAGGAATTACACCAGGGCTTTCACAGGGAGAGGAAAAAAGCCTCTGCAGTCACAAGCACACGCCGGGGCTGAGCTGGAAGGTGTTGTCCCTGTGTTGGGGAATTCCTCCCCTTGTTCCTACCCGTGCAAGTGACCTGTATGAAACAGTCACTTCCTTCCAACACTGCAGGAACAGGGAAAAAGCCCTCGGGTTACGGGAGTCCTAGAGGCCCGAGGAGCTCCTCGCTCTCCCTCAACTTTCCACATGAGTTTCCTCCCCGCTCTGTCCAGTCCCAGCCACCAAATTCCTCGTGAAACCACAGCAGCTTTTCCAAGCCTCCTGTGACCCAAGCATTTCTCACTTGAGGGAGAAGACAAAAGCAGGCAAGCCAAGCCAGGAGTGGGGACAATAAGAGGAAAGGGATATCCCAAAACAAGGCGATGCACCAAGCAAGAATTGCATTTTTCCTTGTAGCCCAGCATTCCCACCCTGCCAACCCTCTTCCAGAGGAGACTGAAGCGCCATAAAATTAAGTAGTCCTGCTGTTACCATGGAATGACCCTTCTGATACTTTTCCAGAAGAAATGGAGGAAACAAAGCTTTCCCCTCTGCTCTGGATTGCAGAAAATAAAAAGCAAATTATTCTTTAGACCCTCTACACTGCATCTGATCAGCTCCGAGGCAGCTGGAGCTCCCAGCCGCGCACAAGGGATGGCGAGATCGCGAGGCAGGCAAGGAGGCATCCCACAGAAGGCAGGAACAGGCACAACCCCCCCAGTTTCGGTGCCTGCAAGTTACAACAGGATGCAGCAAGCAGCGGAGTGCCCCCGAGCAGGGACGCACTGAGCAGCAGAGGCTGCTCCGCTCTGCTCCCCCCACTGCCGAGCCCGACGCTGCCAGCAGGAGTTTGCAAGGGAGTAGTCTTTGTTTGCAGCTCCGAGGTTTCCCTGACTGAGCAAATTCTGCACTTATCAGGCAAGATTTACAAGCCAGGGGTTGTGACCATAAGCCCAGAGTCGAGCAGGGTTGCAGAAAATCCGAACGCGTTGATTTATTTCGCTCTAAAGGAACATTGCTAGACCAGTAAAACAGATTTTTAAATGTCGTGGAGTGATCTGCTGATCAACTCGCGAGCACGCCAGCCTGCCTTGTTAGATCTCTAGTATTCCTCGGAGGTGTCCTTCAGAGACACCCGCACACTCGCTGCTGTCTGGAGATTGCAGACAGAAGCCTCTGCACAACTTAGAGACAAAATGCACAAAATGGTGTTTGAAAGCAGCATTTACCCATTTATCTCGGTAGCCTTGCTGGCCTACCAAGACGCACAGCACCCTGCAGAACATACCCGCATAAGGTTAGGTATCTGGATGATGTTAAAGAGCTTGGAGAGGCAGAGCCTCAGTGCCAACCACTTCCAGTCACTGATCTGCTCCTATTTGCACTACAAACTGAACCCAGCTGGGCTAACTCGCAGGCACTTAGCGCTCTGCTGGAGACCCCGCTTGGACCATGAGCTGAGATGTCCCAGTAATTTATTTACCAGCGCAGACAGACCCAGCACTAGCTGCTTAAAAAAAAAAAAATCAGAGCGAAGTTTAGTGCTTTGTTCCAGTAAACAGTCGGAGGAATTTGGACAGAACTCCCTCATTGTCTTCCCTGTCACCTTGTGATGTCTGCCCCAAACCTCCTTCCATCCTTTAAAGGATGAATCCTTCTTGATAAGGGCTGACTATGGGCTCTAGTGCCATGCAACGGCTGTGTGCTTCCTCCGTGGAAGAGCAGAAGGCTTTTTGCTTGCCTAAAGCACCTGAACGTAGTCAGATATTACAAAAATGACATTAGTAACAGCCCCTTTTCTCTCTGCTAGCCAGAGAAGGGATTCGGGAGCTTGCATTCTCTCTGCCTGCCTGCCCCGACCACGGCTCACACAAAATTCAGTCCCAAAACCATTGAATTACCCAGCAGCCAAACCCAACGAGCACCCCAGCAGCTTCAGAGAAGCAGAGAGGCAATTCCCCATCCTCCCTGTCCCAAGGGCTTTCACCTGCAGCCCCACACAGCCCAGAATGGAGGATCGGGGCATCGACACGAGCAAGGGGACTTACTTAGGATAATTGTGACCGTCTTGACGAGGCTGATCATGGTCTCCTTGTAGCGGGGGTGGAAGCTGGTGTGCTTGGACATCCGCGTCATCTTCCTCTTCACGTAGATGAAGATGTGCGTGTACACGACCACCATGATGAGGAAGATGACCAGGTTGGAGATGGCCCAGAAGGTCAGGTAGCTCCTGCTGTAGAGCGGTGCCATGCTGGAGCACTTCTCCAGGGCACAGAGGCAGTGCCAGCCGTAGGACGGGATGAGCCCCAGCAGCAGGGCCGTGACCCAGATGCAGAAGATGAGGATCATCACGCGCTGGTTGGACATTTTGCTGTGCAACTGCATGGTGAAAACAGTCTGGTGCCTCTCCACCGCGATTGCCAGCAGGTTCACCACGGAGGCGGTCAGGCTGGTGTCCAACAGGCTCTGACGGATGAACCAAGTCTTCAGGGAGAGCTCTGCAGTCCTGGGCCCCGTGTGGAACATGAGGAACATGTAGGCGATGCCAGCGAAGAGGTCAGCAGCTGCCAAGTTGCCCAGCAGGTAGTAGATGGGGTAGTGGAAGCGGCGGTTGATGATGATGGCGGTGATGACCAGCAGGTTGGTCAGCAGCACGATGACGCTCACCGTCAGGCCCAGGGCAACCACCAGGACGTCCTTTGTCCTCCAGTATGTGGTCAGCTCCTTGCGGCTGTTGTTGTAGAAGAACCCCACCGTCTCATTGTAAAAGCAGTGCTTCATCGCTGCTGTCCTGAGGAGGGAGCAGAGTACTGTTAGCTCATCGTGCCCCCACGACTCTTTACCAGCCCAGAGGATGCTAAGCATCGCCTTAGTGCCCTTGACACACACACAGACAGGGGGTTGAGCTCGACACACGCAGAAACAGCCTCCAAAACAAGAAACCACATTCTGTAAGAGAGAAAAAACTACACATCTCCCGGGCTGGATCCTCATCTGTCCTCAAAGCCATGCTGAGGATGCAGCGAAACCTTGAATGCTCCCGGGAGATGCCTGCCAGATCTGATAAGAGATTCTCCCTGCCTGCCCCATGCAGCCTCGCAGGGATGACAGACAAAACTATTTTTGTTGTCCCAGATGTCCCACTTCAGAAATGCACAAACAAAGCAGCAGCAAAGGAGGTTTATCAGGCAATCACTAAAAAACACTGATGGAGAATGAGCCTCTGCAGCTGTTGCAGTCCCCAGGACTGCTGCTTCTGGTTCAGGAAGCACGCATCTCATCTCGCCTGGGGTAGCTTTATCGCTTCAAGGCTGATATAAGCCCACCGTTGCTCCAGAACACCACTACACACAGCATTTGCTGGTCCTTCCAGACCAGATGAGCACTCTCCAAACTCAGAACCAAGAGGAAAAGTACCTAGAGCCAGGCCCAAGAAAGTAAGTGGCAGCAAGAAGCCTGCACGTACTGCCGTGGGGCTGGATCTTGATGAGCTGGATCATCAGGAAGAGCTGCAGCACTTCTAGGCTACACACCAGTATGTGGGTCAGCATCCCACGCTTCCGAACATCAACCAGCAAGTCACCTGTGCAGGAAGCAACTCCCTTCCAGGTCTGAAACAAGGCTGCAATTCAAGACTCATTATACTTGGTGACAATTTGATAGGAAGAGATGTGCAAGTCTCAGGAAGGGCTTTCCAACATTTCTCTGAAGCACTGGGCATTGCTGGGAGCAAGAGCAGGCAAGCCATTTGTCTGGACCGTAACAATAAGTCTTAATTTTCAAAGCCCAGGTGCCTCTCTGACATTTTAGCTTCCTGTCCTGTGGACAACCAAACACGAGGCAGCACGTTAAGCTGAAAGATGCTTTACATTACAGCTTTGGGGTCAGAATTTAAACCTGGTAATTGACACATCTTTGCTTGTCTGTGGAAAAAAGTGACAAATGCAGCAACATGAACAAACCCAAGGGATGAGAAGCCCAAGCATTACATCCCACAGCAGATATTCGTGTTCCTTTCCTAACCAAGAGCTTGGAAATCTCAAGTCAGGGCTGGCTGCAGTCCCTGCTGGGAAGGGCAGACCCAGCCTGCAGCCTCCTTCCTTCCAGCACCGCGAGGTGCTGAAAAGTGACATCGTTTTTCCTTACCCTCCTGAGCTCTGCTCATGAAGTCACTGGTTCCTGTCCTCTCGTGAGCTCAACCACTGCTCTCATTTTAGAGAAAGCCTGAGACCATGCAGCAAGAGCACTATCCTCTCCAGACAGGGGGGAAAAAAAAAAAAAAAAAAAAAAGAAAAACACAAAGTTACTGACTTGCAATTCATTTTAATCACCCTGAACCCGCAACAGAGTTCAGGAGTCTTAATTACATCTTCCTCTGCTCTCTTGGCAGCAACCTCCCCGTGTTCCTGGATGCTTCAGCAACAGCTCCTGGCACAACAGCAACGCTGTCGCTGGTACCAGGGAGGAGAGGTAATCGCAGGCAGGCCGGCTCATTATCACCTGCACCGCACCCAGCCCTGCCTGCGCACACCGCTGAGCTGTGCAAACAGGACGGCTGGGTCTGGAAAGCCTGCCGTGCTGCTGAACTTCTGATCTCCACTGCCTGGTGGGCTCCACATCAGCCTGCTTCAGCACGTGGCTGCATCTGCCACGAGATGGAAAAAAAATGCACAACTTTGCTTAAAAAAATCCCATCTCTGCTGCTGAATAGGGAAATATCCTTATAAATGCTGGTGAGGAAAAAGGATAAAGAGAAATCCACCGATCCCATGGGACACTTGTGGCATAGTAAAGTAATTCCGTCCTTCTCCTTTCAGGTAATGGTGTTTGTAGATGTCAAGCTGTAGGGCTGTTTGGGCGAGTAGCGTGGTCCAAGCTCAGCACAGGGGGTGAAAGCAACCAAGTAGGTTCTGCCGAGATACCACGTGGAGACTTAGCAGATCGCTGGTAAGGGTTTGGGTTTCAACAGCAGAAAGCGATGGAAGAATGAGGAAGGGAGGAAAGCTAAGGAACCGGATGAACACAACCGCAGTGAATCACAGGCAAGTAGATGACCACCTGTGCAGGGTGTATCTGGGGAGGCACCGGCCACATCTCCACGTGGAAATCATCTACGTGAAATCCAGGGCTAGGCTGTTCTTATTGCAAAAGAGTTTTGAAAGCACAAACCCCAAACCAAAAAGGAAACTGCTGCCGAAGTTAGATAAATCACTTTGTTTTTAAGATTACGTACAAGGATTGCCCAGGGAGGAAGGCTGGAAGAACCTGAAGTGGCATCAAAGTTCAAAGTGCCCCATGCACTATCCACCCATGTAAACAGGGAGCAAGTTTCAAGGGCCCTTTAATCCCATTCACATTTCTGCTGGGGAGCAGTGTTAAGCGCTCCCTCCCTCAGGACACAAGTCTGAAGATCATCATGGCACGGGCGCTTGCCTGTGCACGCTGTAGCACAAAGACAGCTCATACCATAGTTAAATTTAAGAAGCCTTACAATATCAAAGTGAAATAACATGGCGATGGATCTAGGGTTTTCCTCAGTGATTTCCGAGCTGACACTAAAACAGATGAAATCCAGATTAAACTACCCTTAAATCAGATTAAATCCAGATTAAACTACCTTTAGTTGCCACTATATTACAGAAAACAATCTGATTTTGTTGCAAAAAGAAGTTCAGCAGCTATGATGTGACTCGCAAGCTTCCTGAGTGCTCGCTCCCAAATTGTGAACTTTTTTCACAGCGTTGCACAAGTACTTCAGTGGTACACAGACAGGGGGAGGGGACTACAGAGCTGCACAAACCCACAAAGGAGCTGTGCTCTGCATGCGTTAAGCAGCAGCGTAGAAAGTTCCTAATCCTAATGACAATTTCTTAACTGCTTCTGTAGGCAAGACCCAGTTGGAGCACAACAAGAAGCCGGAGAGCTGCGATCCCTCTGAAAGGTAGCGAGGTCACAAGCTGGACCTGTGCAATTCTGCGAGCTGGGTGTGGTAAATGACAGGTAAATGCCTGTGGCAGGCCCTGGGAGCTGGCACACCAGCTCATTGCCACTCTGCAATTAGAAAACCGCCCTTGGAGCTTGGCAGCAAGTGCAGACAATGCTGCAAATCAGAATTTAGCAGGCCAGGGAAAAGAAACACCCTGCCCACAGCAGCAAGCAGACAGAAAGGCAGGCTGGGGCCATGATGCACAAAGGAGCTGGAGGAGCCTATTGTTCAGTGTCTGAGCAACCCCCGTCCGTGGCCTTACACTCTTTAACGGGATCCTACAAGATTTTTCCCTAGCAGTATTGCTGACTTGGTAAAACAAAACGCTAGCTACACACTGCAACAACTACAGCGGCCCTTTGAGCAATGCACAGACCCGTCCTCTGCTCTAACCACGCCGCCTCGAACTCAGCTCAAGTCTCTCCCCCTTCACACTGAGTCTGGCTTTGCAGGCAGTCCTTGGTAGAAACCACTGCCGTGTGAGCACACAAAACGAGTGCAGAATGCCTTTTCTCCCTGCCCGAGTTATCCGTACACACACGTGCTCTCCCCCTTCTTACTCAGGTAGTCTCTGCTCTAGGTTCACAGTAAGCTCAGAGTTTTTACACAGAAAGTAAAGGTGCAAGCGTCCTCCCTTCTCCATTTCCTCCTGCTTGCACAAGTGGAAAATGCTGCTCAGCTCCTCAAGACCTGGGAGGACGTTCAGCATTTGGGAACAAGCTGCCAGCCATCGATCGCAGCGTGGAAATGAACAGGGATGAATGGCTGGTTTTATGCCCCCCCCCCCCCCCCAATAACCACAATTAGTGTTGATTAAAACAGAACAATGGATATAGAAGTCAGCTTACAGGGACTCTAATCCAATTTGTTTCTACCGGTGTCCGCTGCACGTAAATTTATGTGGCCAAACGTTCAAACCGCTGCTCCTTTTTTTGTTGTTGTCATTTAAGCCATAAACAGTACAAGGTTTTACTCTAAAGAATAGTGTTCTTACCTGGAAGCACAACCACCGCATCCAAACCTGACATTTAGCATTGGTCCCCCCACCACAGGAAACCAGGCCAGCTCTTCAGCAAGGGGATCCCCATCTCGGGAGGGCAGAGGTGCTTCCCAGGCCAGAAAGAGCCAAGTGCCTTCCAAGAAAAGTTTCAGGCAAGCCTCGGTCCGTGATGGGCTGCGAACCACGGGCTTCTAAAGGCAAGTTTGCAAGAGCTCTGCGAGCCCGTCCCTCCTTGGGTCCTCCCCTAGGCGGGCCCTTGCAGGAGCCCCGATCCACCCCGGAGCTGTAACCCGAGTCCTTTTCGCCTCTCAGAGGCATTTTCCAAGCACCTCCGGTTCTGGAGGAGCTGGCCCGGGTCTGGCTGGAACGAGTCTGCTCCGATCTGCTGGCATCAGCCTGGTGGGGCAGCTCCGCTGCTGGCAGGAGGAGCAGCGAGGTGTGGGAACGGGCACCCTCTGGTCCTGTTCACCCCACGCCAACCCCTTGCCCGCTGCCCCAAAACCTTCGCACCGCTGCAGGATGGCAGATGAACAACCAGGTGTGTTCCTGGGATGATGCGTTGCCTCTGGACCAGAAAGTCTCCTTTTCATAGCACAGCTCTGCTGCATGCTATTTCATGCTACAGCTGAACACCCACATCTCCAGAGTGCTGCTTAGGCAGGATCTGGTCACCCACATCTGCTGCAGCAGACACTCACCTCACACCACACAGGAAGCCTTGATGGATGTGAGGACAGGGGGGCAGCAGCTTTTTCAGTAGGGTATAAGAGATGTCATGAGACAGAAGGTAAACTGAGGCACAGGCTGGGAAGAAAAGTTACCCCAACTTGGTTAAAAAAAAAAAAAAACACGTGCCACTACTAGAAAAAGTGCTCACATTTCTAATACGTCAAGGACTGTCCAAGATTGTCTTACCTCAGTGCCATACAAATACAGACAGCACACCTCGTGCTAACAAACCATAGCTGTGTAAGTTATGAACAAAAAAAAACAGAACACCAAATTTGCAACACACATTCATTTTGATTTACGCCTCTTGAAAAGGCCCCAACAATTTCCATTCTGCTCCAATTTCCTATTCTCCCACCCTCCTCCTACCATCGTCTGTTCCCCAAGGAACAATGTTATCTCCAAGCGCAACCCTAATCTACTGCCAGCCAGATACACGGTAGAGCTTGGCAGAGCCGAGTAATGTTTTGTAAGGCAGGCAGAGATTTACAAAGAGCTGAACACAAAGGGGAAAGAGATAGGGCCAAGGATCCAAGAAATCATTAACAGGCGAGGACAGCCAATAAGTGGAAGCAAGTCAGTACGAGCACTAGCAGAGGAAAAGATGGACAGGGGCAGGCTGAGATGTCAAAGGGGCAACTACGGAATCCTACGGAAGCTGAAAATCGCACCAAGCTCCCTAAGCTCCCCCTCCATTCTGTCTCTATGTCCTGCAGCCACCAAAGGTCAAAATCATGCCAGAAAGCTCATGCAGGCTACAAAGAGATTCAGAAGGAACTGATCATTGCCACTTGCTTACAAATGCTGCACCTTCAGACTGGCAACGCAACCCACAAGACAGCACCGGGCACAGGGCCTCTCACAAGATTTCTACGTGCATTTTAGAAGCAGCAGAATGCTGCACGAATGACCCGGAGTCCTGTCTTGGAAACGCTGAATTTTAGCAGACTTGCTTTCTCATAGCAGAGAACAACTGAGGTACCAAGAAGTCAGGTCCTGACACGGGGAGCCAGAAATCCTCGCTGTAGCTAGACCCCGTGGTCACAGATTTACGACAATATTGTGGTTACAAGAAGTCATTTCAAATGATTTCTGTGATTCTATGTGACCTGTCTGAAGTGACACAGGGCTGATCCTCCACCTTCCCCCAAGGCATTTCTTAGCCATTTGGTTGCACGATTGCTTTAACACCAGAGAGGCAAGTGCAAGCTGGAGTAAAGGAGCCCCCCCCATTTCCCCAGCCCTTCCTTTGGTCTGCTCCAGCCCTTGTGCTGCCAGCGGTGGGTTTAAGCCTCTGGTCCAACCCACCACAAGAGTGCACAGGCAGCAGAGAGGAGAGGAGCAGAACCCAGCTTGGGGCAGCCCTTTGGCAGCAGCAGAGGCATCAAGACACCGAAATCCACACGCTGCAGCTGCCGAGTGGGATGGCAGCAGGCTTTCAGGTTAAACTGGCACTCACCGAGCACTCTGGAGGCGATGTTCTCATAAACAATCAAACACCCAGAGCAATCAGGAAAGCGGCCCAGCATAACTGGTTTCAACTGAAGTGTCAACAATCCGCCACAATAGCCCAGCACGTCAGACAGACCCAGCAGGTTCGCAGCACCAAGGGCTGACAAAGGGTCAGGAGCACGTTTGCAATTCTGGCCCCACACACGCCAGATCCAGGACAAAGGGGGATACAAGAAACGTCAGGTTGGATCAGGCCAGGGCTTGTGTAAGCCTGTCACAGACAGTGTCTGCTTTCATATGAAGGTGAAGGAATATTTCTGACCTTAACAGCATTTTTTTTAGTAGTTTTGTCTAGTTATAAAGAAAAAAATAACTTCGTTGCGTAACAGAAAAATAGGGAGTCTGTTTTCAGATTTAGGGGATATTTAACAGACAAATTTATTTTGTGTCTCTAACCTAGCTGACTAGACCCTGCACAACCTCACCTTTCAGGGTGCTACCTCCAAAATCAAGCACACCTGAAAGCCTCACGCCAGCTTTTGCAGCTGTGCAACTACTTCAAGACTGAGCTCAGGCATCTCCCAGCAATAACGTGCTGGAGTGAGCACGAGCAGGACCTAGGAGACCAGACACCCATCGTGTCCAGCCCCTCCGTTACCCCCTTCCCGTCCCATCGCTCTGGGAGTTTTCAGGAGTTTTCCTGTTTTCCCCATCCAGAAGGGGCTCGCAGCGCCTTGTGCAGCATCTGGCCAGCAGCAGAAAGGCCACTCGAGCACAGTAACCTGATCTCGAAGCAGCCTGCAGATCCGATCACATCCTGGTGCCCAGCAGAGAACCGGTAGAGAAACGTTTCCGAAGTCAGACGTTTCCCTCCGTTACTACGCTTCTATTTTTCAAAGCAGAGTTAATTGCTTTTGTAGATTTTGCATTTTCAAACAGACTTAAAGCCAAGCTTTTTCTTTGAGCCTCATAGCTGTGACCGCTCCTGTTGATGACAATCTGAAGGTTTTTTCCCCTCCTCTTTTCTGTGACCCCTCTCCTGGAATCCCTGGAATGTTAAAAAGCTCCTGGAAGGAGCATTCCCCCCCTTCCCTCAGCCCCCCCAGCAGCTCTCTGCAGAGAACCAGTTCCTCAAATGAATACCTCCAAGTCCCAACTGGCCCAGAGATTCCCAAACTCAGTGAGGAGCACTCCCTGGAGTGCAACAAAACCACCCCACGGTTCCTACAGCTTCAGCTCACAGCCACATCTTTCGCTGGGAAGCAGCGCATGCATCAGCCTTAGAAATGCAGGAATTTCATAACACCCACTGCTGCTGAAATGCTGCCAACTCCGAGGTGGAGCAGAGCCGTGTTTGCAAGCCTGCAGCATCAAAGAACAGTTTTCAACAAAGGTGTGGAGAAAAGCACTGCCCACCGCAGCCTTGCCTACACCAGGAATTTTCTTTCGCTCTGGCAAGTTCGCAACCACTTACGATCAATTGCTGCAGGACAAATCACAGCGAACCAGGAAAATTCTTCTCCTCCTTCCACCTCCCTGAGGTTTGCCCTGGCTGCGTTTTGATATTTCAAATCAGGGCATTTCCATAGCGTAGGCAACGCCTTAAATTTACACGGGGAGACCTCCGAAGCAAAACATAGCATTGGACCTTGCCACATTTGCCTTGTTAAGCGAGATGGAGAAACAGCTGAGTAAGAATGGCCTGGATATTCTCTCGAATGCATCTGGGTCCTGGCAAAACACCCCTCTTACCTTCGCCAGGTAACTATCCTGGAAATGGGTTTTGTGCGCGTAGGGCTAGCTTCCTCCTGCACAGTTACTGCCTGTTCAAGCCCTCTCCAAGATGAAAACATTTGCTCTGCAGCAGTGGAGAGAAACCAGGGCAGGGAGGGAAGAGAGGGTTATTTGCAGTGGTGTTTTGTTTGGAGTCGGGATGGTCTAGGGGCCCCTCTGCTGCTGCTCCTCCTAATTCACACAGGAAGAAGGAGATTATCCTGCACAGAGACAAGCAACGCTGAAGGCAGAAGCAGCAGTTCAGAGAAAGAATAGCTTGGCCCCTGCATGATGTCACATTATTAGAAGCCACAGCGAGGTTAAAATCGAGTCAGGATGCTGTGTTTATGAAGCAGGACTCGGCCTCATCTTCGCCCAAAGATAATTTCATCTGGCGCTTCGCACTATTGTCAATAAAAACAGGACTGGATGGAAATTCCCTTCCCATGAGCCACATGCAGGCAGCCCCCAGCTCAGCCTCCTCTTGCAAGGAGGCTGCACCCTGCCTTGCTCTGAACCCCGATCTTGGCTGGCACCCAGCAAGATCGAAGCCTCCCGGTTTAGTTGGCACTCACCAGAAGAGTCAGGGAACTTTACAGGCACTCCAGCTCCACATGCCTCAGCCTTTGCTTTTACAGGGATTATTTCTGAAAACCCACTTCCCCCGTGTCTCCATTCGGTTTCATGTCGGATGCCTGCAGCTTATGGCTGGAGAGTCATAAAAAGCATTTAACATGCCTTTCTGCTTAAGTCTGGAGAGAAAAAAACAAAACCAATTCAGAAAAGCCTCCAGCTAGAGAACAAGCAGATGCAGCACAACTGCAGCTTTATCTCGAGCAAGAGCATCAGGGACTGACACATAGCTACTACCCCCAGCAAGGAAAGGGAGAATCAGCCTCTTCAAAGACGTGTGGCTTTCTCCTGCGAGCTAGCCTTTAGGGTGGTCTTGGTCAAGCCGAATCCTTGAAGGCAACGCGGCTTTTCCCCAGTTCAGCAAAGGTTTCAGATCACTCCAGGGATATTTAATTATGCCCACAGTTGCCTTGTCAATGCACTGAACCATGCTACCACGTCTTGCATTTCTTGAGGATCAGTTCCCACAAGAGGGAGGTCATGTAACAGGCACAGATTGCAACACCGCTACTTTTAAAAATAAAATAAAATGCAAGTTCGTGACCCTTTTGGTGCCCAGACGACCTGGCAAGTGCAGCTGCTAACACCTGAAAACAAACACCAAAAGCAAAGGAGCCCAACACCGATCATTTTAATTTTATGGGGTTCCCACAAATAGTTGTTCAGCAGTGGAGGACCAGCAAAGTGGATTTTATGATGCAAAGTCCCCTTTGTTGGTGCATCGGGAGCTCTATAATCAGCAGCTCCCTCTGCCAGCAGCCCAGAGCAGCCTTCTTTAGTACAGATCCTGACCTTCTGATCACTTTTGGTGACATTTTTCTAACTTTATAAAGCCTTTAGCTTTTAAGCACTTTTCTAATGGAAGATTACTTCCATTCTTACTCCCATGCCTTTTTCTGTTGCGAAGGCTTCAAAAGCAATAAGAAAGTTAAAGGAACATTTATCTTGCAGCAAGAACTAAGTCGTTCTTGTAAAGGGCACAGGAAGCCTACAGGTTCCATCTGTTAAATAGATTTATACTGAGAAATAAACTGGCTTCAAGAGAGTTGTATAAGATACCTACAGAACTGACTGCCTCTAGGGCCTCGGATGCCAAGTATCTGAAACCCGCTGTATAAGCAAGGCTTGAATTACAGCTCTACAAGTCTTTTTTTTAAATAAATGATAGAGGAAAGCAGCCAGTGCCCTGAAAGGACTCTAGCCACAAGCTGTGGGCCTGGATGAATGGACATTGATTTGGTTTAGCTCATCCCAAGCTTTCTGTTGCACATGCTTTTCTTGAATGTCTTAAAGTGCACGATGCCTGCAGGTATGTCTGTACTGCAATACAGAGGAAGGGATGGAAGCACGCTGCCTCGACGTCTTTTAGCAAAAATTCTCAAAGCAAACTGCTTTCTGAACCGCAGATGGGTGAGTTCTGGCTGATCAGATATGCCTGGCTTACTTTCTCTCCCAGCTCCCACGTGGTTATAGGTACCGTTACTCCGTGCAGTCACAAAAGCAAGAACATCACAGAACATCCCAGGGCAGAGGGGGAGAGAGAAGAAAATAAAAGCTGTTTGTCTCCAGCAGCATGAACTCCCAGCAAGAGGTGCAGAGCAGCTCACTTTTCACTATCTCATCTGCCCAGCACTCTGCTGCATCCAATCTGCTAATTAATTGTTGGAAGACAGCTTTTAAAAATAAAACAAGAAAGTAGTGATGCTGACATGTCTTATACCCTGCAGTACTCCAGATGTGTTAAAGCTATAGATAGAAATAATTTCATTCACTGTGAAATAACAAAAAAAAGTTACACGGCTCTCCTGCCGCGAGACATTCCGTTGTAATGCAAGACAACAAAACAGCTTCAAAGAAGGAATTAAAAATGAGCTTTGTACCTACTGGTGACTGCTGGAATAGCAAGGCTGAACAGAATAACCTACACTGATCTTTATCTACAACTGGGCGAGGAAGCATCCTGCACAAGGGTAACGTTAGTGCTTCTCACCCTAAAGGAATGAAACCTTCCATCCAAATATAACAGACCCTAAACACAACCCCGAGTTGTGTCTGAACTAGCCTCAGGAAGACAGCAGAGGAGCTGCTTTATAAATAGCTTCACAAAGCAACCCCAGCTCGACTCACAGATTCACAGGAAGACATTTGCTATCTGGTCACAGAAACATTCAGTGACAGTTTATCTTCTTGGAAGCATTCACTCCGCATACTCTTAGGGCATATTGCACATACACACTACACAGACTGCTAAATTTTGGCATGTTTTAAGTCCCTGTGCCCCAGTGACTCCTCTCGAAGCAGGCAGCAGGTGAGCCACAAGGAGAACCCAACTGATAAATCAGCTTCTTGTACCGCCACCTTGTATTCAGGTGGCTAAAGTAAAACAAAAACTCTGTCTCATTTCACATTCGAAGAAGGGTAACCAGTTAATCAAATGCTGATATGCTACTCACCCTTAGAAAAGGGTTTGTGAATCATAAAAGCTGCCAGAAAAAAACTACTTCTGGGAAACCAGCAGCAAACCCCAAAACCACCCATATTCCCCCCACCACAGCCTCAGGCCATAAACAGGCCAGCAGTCCCTGTCTTTATGCTCTAGGGTCACTGTTACACATGCAAACAATGACAAAGTGTCAAGGTTCAAAAGGTAACACCTGTGAAGGAAGCCTGTTTTCAGCTAATAAATGGCCTGAACTGTCTTTTATTTTCTTTATTTTTTTCCCATGGACTCTCCTGCTGAGGGTAATTTTAAGATATATCTCGCATGCGTGCTTTAATCTCCATTTAGCTTCTCCAATTAGATAATGAGAAACAGCAACACAGAACAAAAGTTAAAATGAAAAATAAAAAATAATTTAAAAAGGAAAATAGAAGATGAAGAATGGGACCAAAGCCTTGAGCTCCCTAAAAAAAAGGTGCTGTCTGTTGCTTTGCTCACCCTTGTTTTGTTGGAACACGGTAAAGGTAAATCCCTCAGCAGTCTTTACTGGAAAAACCTGAAAACCCTTAAGAGTTGTAGTACTTGCAGGTTTATTTGCTTTGAGCTTTTTAGAAGGATAAAGGTAAGTTAAAGAGCTCTTTTATTGGAGGGCAGGAAGTTTGGGGGGGGGGAAATCTGCTGAGTTTATCTGAAATGCACTCTCATGTAACCCGCTCGCAATTAAACACTCAGTGATTAGCAAATGACAAACTCCAAGGGGCTTCTCCAAGAAAAGGGCATCTCTGCTCCCTGCCTAAAATTAACTGGTGCTGCAATTTCCCTAATTGAATTCAGAGGGCAGCGTACACAGCCCAGCTGCGATCCCTGTTTGGGGAGTCCTGGGGCCTTTGACCTGCTCAGTGAGGGAATGGAATAATTGGAGGGGGGGGGGGGGGGGGAAGAAAAAGAAAAAAGCTTGAAATAGATTGGTTTTGCTGATTAAAAAATAAACAAATGAGAAGATTGCTCTGGTTACATGTTATCAGCTGCATGGCAAATGCTGTGATGTGGCAGCTCCACAAGGTGCTGCTGTGAGAACAGCTGGCTGCAGGCAGCATTAGGAGCTGACAGGAGGTTTAAAAGAGCTTCCCTGCTCCAGCTTTGTAGTAGGAATGAGGAAAAAAAGATGATGAGGTGGTTCCTTGTCAGCATTTCCCAGGATTGGTGCCTGTCCCTTGCCATGTGTATGTGTGGCTGAGGTTCCTTTGAAGTGAAGATAGAGTCAAGGAGGGGGGGGGAGAACATGAGGAAATGATGTTTCCCCTCCCTGCCAAGCTTGTTTGAAATTCAGCATTTCACTTTCCAAACCAAACCATGTTAGCTGTGGCTGGATGACAGAAAACCCTCATCCTAAGCAGGAGGAAAGAGGTTTCTGCTGCTGCGTCCAAGCTCTCCCCGTGTGAGTGAGACCTGGCAACTGTACAGCTCCGGCTGGAAATGATGCTTTGGCAGCTCTCAGCCCTAACAAATTACCAGCTCTGCAGAAAGCAGCAAGTAACAAGGAGTTACAAGGTAAGAGTCTTTTTTTTTTTCCCTAATAGCCTTTTTGTATACATTGAACTGCTGGAAGGAAAAGCAGAGGGCAGAAGTGCTGTATAAGCCCCGAACATTTCTCCTTCTAGAGCAGCTCTCCTATTTAACTATTTCAGTGTGCAAAAGGAACTAGCATTTTACCAGGGAGCCTATTTTGGCTCTGCTGGTTCCTCGGATTATGAATTCTTGTGGGGAAATGACACTTTGGTTTACAGAGACCTGAGTGCAGCTGGCACTCATAATAATAGTCCACTAAGTGTTTACTTAAGCCTTCACTATTCTCGTTTAGCAAACACAGGATAAGCTCATAATAAAACACCCAGTCATTTATTACAGAAGCTCTACAGTAAAAGATAACTTAGTATGCAAGAACTCAAAGCAATATATTAACAAATGTACATTGCTCCAGAGATGCAAACTCTCTTTAGGCTAAACTGTACAAATGCTAAGAAGAGATGCTAAAGAATTAGCATTTCTTCTACAACTCTGCGAAGACCAAAACATATCTGTTGATGAGATGAAAGAGATCTGGAAGGCAGATTGTTTAACCTCTTCAGCTGGCTGGGAAAGTGTAATGTTTTCTTTTAGCACTTAGCTCTTACACCTTCATGCACGTGCTAGTGTCTTTGCAGCTGATGGTAATCACTGAAAATAACCCCAGTGCAGGGTTGTTTTCCAGAGTAACCCCAGAAGTTTATATTGTATTTATATTTACACTGCATACACAACAAAACACTGAGGGAACCTGTAACATGGCCCATCGTACAGTGCAAAGCTATCCCCAGGATGAGCCGTCGTATGTCGTGAGGTGGCACTGTAGGACTGAGATCTCTCCCGTTGCACTTTGGTGGGCAGAAAACCTGCTGCAGGGGGCAGAGAGAAGCCTTGGGGTGAGCCCCGTGCAGGTGAGATGGAGCCCCAGCACCTCGGGGTAACCTCCTTTTAAGAATGATCTTAAGGTCTTCTCATCTGCTGGGGGTTCAGCCCCTCTGTGACAGCACCAGCATCACAAGTACTGCAGAAGCTCAAAATGATTCGAGGGAAAGAGTTAATGTTTTGGAGAAGTGGGTCTGGCTCAGGGTATGGCAGTGTCTTTCCCCTTTATAAAACGTCTTTGTGCTGACCAGCAAGTGGAAGTTCCAGCAACGGAGGCATCCGGAGTGCATGTGCTTTGCCCATGTACCCTGTTTTATTAGCATTACGCTAAAAAATGCTGTGAAATAAAACCAAGGAAAATCAGTGCTTGCTGCAGCTGCCAGAAAATGGCCACTTGGGGATGTTTTCTGCCCAGTGTCCTACATTTCAGTTACCTCCTGCCAGGCTACATCCTTCCAGCCAGACAATCTGTGTTTCCTTTCCTTCTATTGTGCTTCGTGCTAACCTGGACATGTTCCAGAGAGAGACACCAGGCTCGTGTGGGTCTGCTGACAAATAAGCAAACCCTGGGCTAGCTCAAATTCCAGGTAGTTCCCAGCAGAAGCCTCTTCTCCAGCCTGCTTTGTAAATGCAACTGCTAGGATGTTATTCTCACCCCTGTTGCTATTCCATCCTTCCACAAGAATTGTGGCATGGGATTTCAGTCCCTCTGCTGCTGCTTTTTGCTGTCACCTTTAGGGGCTTTGCTCCAGGAGTGTCTCTGGGCTGAGCTTCACTTCTTTCTCAGCAGACCCCAGGCTCTCCAGAGAACCCTCGGGGGATGCTGAAGTGTCGTCGGCTTTAAGCTTCGAGATGATCCTGGCGGTTTCCTCCGTGATCTCAAAGTGTTTGAGTTGCTGTTTGCTTCCTGAGCGGCCCCTGAGCGTGCTGGTGTCGGGCGAGCTGTTCCTGCTCCGAGTCCTCTCCCCCAGGACATCCTTTGCCGTGGAGCTGCTGTTGGCAGGGCTGCCTTCTGCACCGGCGTCCGTGGCTGTGCTGGATAACGTGGTAGTCCTCAAGGGCAAACTGGAAGGCTTGGGAATGACTGGTTTCGTTTTTGCCTGCACGCGGATGTATTTCACGGGCTGCCGACTGAAATGGCACCTGGGCTGGGTGCCGAGGACAGTGTCCGAATCGCTGTCGGTCTTCTCCTGCACGGAATCCTCCAGGTCCTCCAGCTCGGAGCCAGTGCTTGTATTCATCTCTGAACAACAACAACAAAAAATAGACAGTTATCTTAGAGCAGTGAGACGGGGTTACTGCAGCAAATAGTTCTGGCTGAGGATTTCTGTTGCTGTTAGAAAGGATGCTGAAAGTCCTGCTGTACTACCAGGCGAAAACTCCTCCCTCTAACAGCTTTGTTCATTGGAAGAAATGTGAGATGCACGCTTGGAAGAGGCACGAGGAATGAATCAGGTTTATATTCTTAGAGCTGTCCTTGGTACACTGAAGCCAGCAGAGCTGGCGGGTGGCTGTGGGCATGGGAGCCGAGGCAGCACACACTTTTCCTGTGAGCACCAGAAAACGTGCTTGCGCTGCCAGGCAAGCTTCATGGTGCTGTTCTGCACTCAGCTATGAATAATTATGATGAAAAAGGCCTGGCTACGCTTCCCCTGCTGTGTACCATAGAGGTAGGAGGTGCACGACACAGCCAGCGTGGTACCAGGCAGCCTACACCAGCACCACGACCACCGCTTCGTTTACCTAGGGCATCCGTGCTTAATGGGCTGGGGGCTCCCTCCAGAGTCAGCTCACTGACGGCTTCCCTGGAAGACGAGTTATCAGACACACAGTCCACGCTT
Source organism: Cygnus atratus (assembly GCF_013377495.2). NCBI lineage: Eukaryota > Metazoa > Chordata > Aves > Anseriformes > Anatidae > Cygnus > Cygnus atratus. Next base: position 236,097 of record NC_066391.1, on the reverse strand, counting down.
AAACCGTGCTGGGAGGAGAAATTCTGTTGGAAAAAGCCAGGAGCGTTTATACAGGACACTCATTTTACATGAAGATAGTCAGCTCCCACTTCACCCCGACTGCTGCTCTAGCCCAGTGAACGGAAGCAAAAACTTAAGTAGAAAATGCCCTGATTTGTCTTAGATTATCTATAATGCCTGGGGGAGAAGGGAGGGAGTGTGCAGAAGGTCCCAGGGCTGGGCCAGAGGAAAATATTTTGGTTCAAGAGCCGTGTCCAGGCTGGCAGACCCCAACTGCCACAAAACCCCCCTGGAAAGCGGTTGTGTGCTGGAACTGAGGTTCCTGTGCCCCGTTTCAGGACAGAAAGGGGGAAACATCTGAATCCAAGCAATTATAGCACCAAAATTATGATTGAATGCAGATGGACGGGTGAGGGAAGGACACGGGGATGCTTGGGAGCTGGAGCTCGCGTGGAACCAGTGTGAGTTTGCACAAGGACCAGGACACCCGGGCAGGGGCTCCAGAAGTCGGTTTTATTAATCACAAAATGAGTGCCCTTAGAAGCAACTCCCCTTCCTAAAGGCTTGCGACACCTGTAGGATTCAGTCATGCTGCGGACGTTTGTAAAATGCCCTTAAAAATAGTCCAAGGCAATAGCTGTGCACATCTCAGTGCTTTCTTTATGAACGCTGTGGGATTTCTGCACACAGGGATTGAATTGTGTCTATGTTGGTGATTTCTTTCATTATTTTTTTTCAGCTGTCTTCACAGTTACTCCAGTTTCTGCTTCCTCAGTGTTTCTACACGGCAGGCATGGGTGTGATCGTGGCAGACGGGCTGTCTTGCAGGAGGCAGAGAGCCCCAAACCAGGGCTCGACTGCCTTTGGCTTAACTTTAGGAAAGTAATTTCCTCTTTTTTCACTCATCACACCAGCCTTGGAAAGGAAAGAGCAGCCATGTCTGGCTCGGGGGTGTTATGCCAATTCTTTTTAAGTGCTGTGAAGTATGTGTGAACTATTGTGAGGAGAGAGCCCTCAGGGAAAAAGAAAGGATCCACGGCCAGGGATCAGGAATGCAGCAGAGCCCTGTAGGGTTCCACCAGGGAACCCGCTGGCTCTGATGTAGCTGCTTCCAAAGTTGTCGAGCTGTTTACACAGGGAAACAGCAGTGTCCTGAGTAATTTAGCATGGAGAAACCCACAGTTTTTCAGAATGACTGGGATATAAACCATGGAGCAAAACCCGCTGTCCAGAGTGGGCTGAGAAGCTGATGAGTGATCTCTAGCTTATGTATATATATAAATATATGTATTTTCTAGTTCTCCCACTCCATGTGTAACAGGCTCTCTGCTCCTTCCTGTTGGAGTAACCCCCTGACAGTGAACACCTTTTTTTTTTTTTTTTTTTCCTGTGAATAAAGTTCTCTTTATCTGCCAGTCTGCCTTCCTGTCCCTACAGCAGGGTCAGCAAGCCCAGCTCAGCGTCTGGCAGCTCTACCTCTAGGGTTATTTTCTGGACTGTGCTTGGGCTCTGGTGTCCTTCATCCTTTTCTGTCGATGCTTCTTGCGAGGGGTTTTCACAGCTGAGGGATAAGGATGGAGGCAGGTCATCCATCCCGAACACCCTTTCATAGTTCTGGATGAGAAACTCCACGATCTGGGCTTGGTACCCAGAGTCAACGAGGCAGGACATCGAGACGTCGCTCCCTGAGCCTGGCCGGATCAGGGTGGGCCCAAACACTATGCCCAGGTTGTTTGGGGACATCTTGTTCTCTTCGTACTTCTCTGCCACCCTGAGGAAGGGAAACAGGACTGTGAGGGGCTTCCCAGCTCTCAGGCCCAATATACTGACTACACAGAGGGAATGCACCAGCTCCACGTCTCCTAGTAGAGAGAGAAACTAGGGAGGCTTCCCAGCTTTTACAGGGGAAAAGAGCTCTGGTCTGTGCACAAAAACAAGAGAAAAATCCCCAAGATTGCCCAAATCTGTCCGGGCAGCTCTAACGAGAGGTTTTTTCTTGGGATCCCTGCTCTGAGCTGCACGAGAGGGCCCTGATTCACGTTACATGACCTCTTGCTCTGCATTTAAACTACAGAGTGTTGTCAGCAAGGAGCTTCTTGTATTTTTTTTTTCTTGTATTTTAATGACCGAGCTTGGTCATTAAGACTTTCTCCTAATTGCTGCAAGTCTCTCCTTCCCACAAATTACTTTTTACCCTCCTCACAGCCTCCTGCTTGGCTCTAGCCCAGGTCGAGGAAGCCCAGGAGCTCACCTTGGATGCTTTTGGTGCTGAGCTGGCAGTGGGGTCTCAGCAGTGGACCCCCAGGGTCAGCACCTAATGCCCCCAGCACGCTCCTCACCTGTACAGGTGGGCGATGAGGTGCCGCAGGGTGTTGTAGTTGCTTCCAGGCAGTTTGCTCAGCAGGTCCTTCATGCTCTGGATGGGGTCCGAAGGGAAGCCGGCGCAGTCCGTCCTTTCTTCCCCGGGTTTTTGCAGCTCTTTGGCGAGTGCGATGAGGCTGTTGTAGAGCTGGTACAGCAGCACCGGTCCCGAAAGCTGCAGCGAGAAGGGGGGGGAAACTGTGTCACTTCATCCTGCTGGCCTGGTGCTGAGGAATGTGGAGGGCTGAATGTGGTGGTCCGGCGGAGGTTTGGTACCCACTTCCTTCAGGAAATGCTTCAGCACCCCGGTGATGTCGTGGGGGGAGTGCTCGGAGAGCTCCACCAGGCTCCTGCCGTTCTCAAACGCCTGGCACAGCTTCTCCACCCGGGCTTTGGACCCGCTTATCCGATAGATCCCCTGTGTTGGGGAAAAGGGAAGAGGTCAGGAGCTTGGGATGGAGCGAGAACAGATCGGAGAAGGTGATGACACTGAGACAAAACACCCATCGGAACAACTCACCTGCACTCCGAGGGCACGAGCTTCGATCTCCGAAGTGCATTTCACCACGATGAAGGGAACCTCCTCGGGGAAGTCTCGAGGAACTTGGGTGAAGTCGATGCCAAAAAGGGGCACTCGGTTGGGCAGCTTCCTGTGGCCACAGGTGATCAGCAGGCTCTCCAGGCACTTCTTGTGGCAGGCCAGGTAGCACTGGAAAGGCAGAAATCCCCCCGCGTTATGCTCTAGCTGTAGTCCAGGTCTCCTTGGAGGACTTTTCCTATTCCCACTCTACCAAAGTCCCTTCCTGGGGTACAAGGGGGCTGTTTTGGGCAATGGGCGGTGTACCCATGCACTGAAAAACGTGCCTGGTGTCGGGTGAAAAATCACGTAACTTTACAGGGGGGCCTTTCCATCCCCTCAGACCTCCAGTGGGACGATCACCGGCTGCTCACAAAGTGTCTGTGATGAAGGCTGAGCTCTCACCTCCTCACACTCAAAGCCGTTGACCATGAAGGTGTCGCAGTCCCGGCACTTGGATGGCCCCCGCAGCTTCCTGAGCCGGTGGGTTTGTGCTGCGCTGGAGAGGAGGATGTTCCTGAACTGCTGCTGGGATGAGCCGTTTTCTGCAGAAACAGCACGAAAAGGAACTGGTAACTGGGCAGGAAAGCATGGTGTTCAGCTCCTGAGTCAGATATCCAGGTCGCTCACCATTTTCAAAGGTTTGCAGCGAATCTCTTTCCTCAAAATCATCTGAGGAGGACATGGTGCCGGTGGATGGAGCTTTCAGCAGCTTCCTGTTAGAGTTTCCTGGAGAAGAGAGAAAATGCAAAGAGCTGGTCTCATCCTTGTGATCCTCTTTGTGGATCAGCATGTGCTTTACTTCCATCCTAGTATGCATGAAAATAAAACAAACTTGTAAAACAAACACAAACTATTAAAAAAAAAAAGGTAAAACAAACTTGTGTTTACTTGTTTGTTTTACTTTTTTTTTTTTAATAGTTTACTTGCATCTGTTTTAAATCCTAGGTAAGAATCTGTGTAGCTCTCACCTGGGCTGGAGTTGGGCGAGTCCAGGGATCGGGACTCACAGCTCCCACCGAGGCTTTCTGTGTCGCTGCAGAGGGATCTGTTTGTACCTGCAGGAGATGGGCACGGTAACCAACCATCCCCAGCACTCCTGGGGTAACTGCTAAGAATTGCCTTCAGCGGAAGCAACCTGTGAATGCCTCTAACTGGATGTTTATTGTTAGCAATTATTTCTCAAAACAGCTGCTTTTTTATCAGTGAATGTCCTTTAAAACAAGAAAAACAGGCAGGTACTCAGTAAGCCAAAGCAGCAATCTGTCCTGAACAAGTTAGGCTTCAAAAGACATATATAATAGATAAAGACATCTAGATAATGCCCTTCTGTATTAGAAAAAATAAACTAAAAAAATAGCTTCTACCCTAGAAAGGGATGCGTTACAGATGCTGTTAGATAGCGAAATACATTTTTAAACCTGTAAAGAAATGTAATTTTCCTTGCTAGAATGATAAAATACACTTAAAGAAAGGCTGAGCTGAAACAGCAGCTGTGAAAGTCTCACGAAGCTCCCAGCTGCATCACCGTTCATCCTCTGCCACGATTCCTGCCAGCAACAGTTGAGCCTGGGTTTATGAATGTGCTACTTGCTGTATACAGGTTTGGGTCAAAATTCAAGCCAAACTCCCAGAAAATCTGTATTTTTCAAGAGTAAGAAGCAGCAGCAAGATCTCTGTGCTCTGTTCTCTCCCAGTTTGAGCAAAGCCTTAAGCACTGCCCTAAAGATCTGAGAACATCTCCCACCTCTCTTTGGCTACACCAGTATCTAAATTAAACTACGATGACTCAAAAAAAAAATTACGTCTTTATTAAATTCAACCTACTCTGTTCACCATTTGGGGAGAACTGCCTTCTGGACGTGTCTTCTGGAGTGCTCGCGTCCTTGCTGCATCCCGTGTACTGCAGTGACATCTTCTTCCTGCTGCTGGGGGGAGACCTGGGAAGGGGTCGCAAAAGATTTTCCAAAGATGAAGAATAACGAGCAATATTGCATCACAGAGGTGCTTCGTGGATGCCAAAAGACATTTGTTTCAGGCAGCTTTTGGGTATAAGCCAAGTTTTCAAGGAGTAAACAGTTGTGTAAAACTAGGAAAGCATTTGTTCAATACAATTTCACCTTGTCTATCCACAGGAAAAAGTAGGAATTAAAACAGCACCCGTCTGAGAACAGAGAGATTCAAACCTTTGGCAAATGATAGAAATAACCACTTTTTTGTCTTCCACCTTTTTTTTTTTTTTCCCCTTACCTCTGCCCTCCAGAAGCAAGAGGCTCGAATTCAAACACTTCCATGTGAATGTCTTTCTTCTGCAGAGCCTGAATGAACTCCAGGTACTTCTCACCCACTTTGTACGGCTTGCAGACCTCGGCCAGGTGCTGGTATCCCACTGGGATGTGTTCTGACTGAGCCTGCCGCTGCTTAAACATCCTTAATGTGACCTTACAGGGGGGAAAAAAAAGAAAAGGCATTGCATTACCCACCTTGGTTACCTGTACTTCTGCTTAATGTCATTATTCTGCTCTGCAGGATGGGCGGGACAAATTATTTGTTGCTGTTTCTTTTTTTTGCTCTGCTAGCCTTTCTCTCTGGATATCTGTCCTGCAAGCAGTAGTAATTGAAAATATTCTTATGTATCAGAGAAGTGTTTGAGTAGCAGGTCGGTGACAAAGCGCTGTCCGGAGCGCTCGTCTGATTTCACCTGCTGGAGAATGGTCAGGCATCAGGTAAAAAAAAAAAAAAAAGAGGGCAGTGGTCTTATGCCAAAGAGGATTTTCTCTGAAACGAGAGCTGGAGGAGATCTTATGAGAAGGAGAAATTACACGTACCCACGTCAGCACCTCGTCTCCCTGGTAAATGAGCTTCCGAATGTGGGAGACGATGCGTGCCCGCACTTTCTCCAGTTCCTGCCGCCGAAAGTTGGCGTCGTTAATGCACATCTTGTACAGGGCTTCTGTTTCCTGGACCTGTGCGGGGTGGGGAGCAGAGGAAAGGAGGAGAAAGTCACTGGGATGGGAAGGGAGCTGCCGAAACACAGTTCACGGGCTGGATGGGGGTAACAGCAGCTGGCCCGAAACTCATCACCTTGGCTTGTGCCTCCTCGCAGGAGCGGCGCCGCTTCTCCAGCTGCTTGCTGGCACTGCCGGGGTTGACGACTGCTGCGCTCTGGTATTCGTCCTCTGCCTTGGCGCTCAGGTACTTGGCTTTCTCCAGCTCCTCGCAGCGCTGCACGTACTGCAGGCGGGACTTGCGCAGGGATGACAAGGACTCGTTCTTGGACAGGCAAAGGAATAGGGTTAGGAGTCCACGTGGGGCCGCAGGAGGAACAAATCACAGCAGTGCTCCGCTTGCGAGGAAAGCACCTGCCTCTTGCTTCAAGGGACTGTTACAGATACTATCCTCCAAACACTCCCCCTTCCTCTCCTCCCAAAGCTCAGGCACTCCTTAGGAGTCCTTGGCAGGATGCATATTACACTATTTAGTTATCGCTTGTTCACAAATGTTTTCGTTTACAAATTACGTTTACAAATTTGCAAAATTGTTACATTTTCATTTGTTTTCAGTGTTTTGAGCTGTGACCAGCGTAAAGGTCAGGCCTATCTTTCAGCCTCTTACCATTCTCTTTTGCTCCTTTGTCCACTGGTCTTTGAATTCCTTCCTCCACTTCTCAATCTCATTCTTCTTGGCTGACAGAGGCTGCAGAGGAGTCAGAGTTAGGATGGCAAGTTTCTTAAGAGGTAGGAAAAAGTATCTGGCAGATGAGGGCATGACATAGAAAGCAAGCCTTGCAAGGTACTTCCTTCTCCCTTAATCCTGGTGTGCATTTCCATCTCTCCTTCCCCCAGCCCCACTCCTGTTAGGTTTCTGTAGCGCTCCGGCAGCTGCCACTGCCTGCTTTTCCAGCAAAGCAATCTGTTCTCCGCAGAAATCCAGTACCTGGTAGAATTCCTTCTGTTGGAGCAACCCCACAGTCTCGCTAGCTGAATTTCCAACCTTAATGTCGTGTTCCAGGACCATTGCATAGAGCGCTCGAAGAGGCATGTTGGACTGCAGAAAAAAACAACAACAAAGGTATAAAGTGACAGATAACCACTCCAGCTTTCCTAAATTCACGAGCTTTTGTTAGCTACGACCAAGCTTTATTACAGTAACGCTAGAGCTGTGTGCACTGGTTAAATGAGCAGGCATTATGTTTTATTTCAAACACAGATTGCAGAGTGCTGGAAGCAGAAGAGTTTTTATGCTGCACAGCATCGTGCTGACTTCCTGCCCTCTGATTCTCCAAACAATCACTCCCTGTGTTGTAAGCCCACAGAAGAAAAAAAGGAACTGTTCCAACACTGAGAAGTTTAGGAAGGTTTTTGGAGGGTTAGTTCCTGTAGGATTTACGTTCACGTGTGTGGACAGCCTCACGTTTACTCCGTGTAGGACTCTGGAGGAAACCCCGCGCAGCAAAGCAGGAACATCCCGGGGACCCGTACCTGCTGGATGATGGCATTTCGTCCCGATTCTGCTATCTTCACAATCCCTTTGGCAAACTCTGTTTCTGTAGAAGGATCAGACACCGCGTTAACAGCCGCAGGGGTGGCTGTGAACGCCGGGGTGTTGCCAGGTAGGATTGTTCAGGTAAGGAAAAAATCTGACTCAAGCTCTTTGTCTTCTTATTTGGGCAAAGGAAGTAAAAGGTAAACGTTTGGCTTGGTTCTCACTGCTATAATTTCATTTCCAATTTTATGTTCTTGGCTACGATTAAAAAAAAGCTATCAGACAGTGTACGGGCTCCCAGCTGGTACCGTACACACTGACTCACCGTAGCTCAGACGTTTTTCAATCCAGTTGAGAAGCTCTTTGACATATTTACACCACATTTTGGCATATTCGAGGGCTGCATCAATGCCACCTTCACATTTGATCAGCATTTCATCTGCCTCTTCAACTGGGAAAAAAAAAAAATCCAGATTCAGCGTGGCTCTAGTGGATGGACAGAGGCTCCCCCAGGAGTGGCAAAATTTGGAGTTGGTGCTCTGAATACCCAAATAACAGCCATAAAAATAGGTCTTTCCCTGAACAATCGTCATGACCTATTTCATGGTAATCTCATGCTGTCCTACCTGTCAAACCGTACAAGTTCCAGGCAGTTTAGACCTGTGTATTCCTCTACCCCCGCTTTTAATTAGTGCTTTGATTTAATTTGAAAACCACAAGTGGGGAACTCAACGCATTACTGGGTGACAACGTATGGAGTCGCAAGGATTCCTGTTCCTTGGAAGAAGATAATTATATCATGCTGCAGTAAGCAAATCTAAATACATTTTAAGTTGAAATCTGTGAGAAAGCAGCTTAGAAAATCTCATTTTTTTTTCCTTTGTGGGGACTTCATATAAAAAAACAATTCAGTGTCAAGTTTGATGATGCCAGTGACAAGCACAGACCCAAAGAGAATCGTCCCAGTGGGCAAAAAAAGTGCTTCAAAGAAAGATCTTCACTGTGCCTAAAACCTTTTGGGACTGAGGTCTCAGTATTTGGAAGTCAGGACCTCACGAGCGCCTTCCTAATGAGACGTTAATTGATGAAATATTCACGTCATCGTTTTAATTTGTGATCTTACCTGTCATGTCTGCCTGCGCTTGTTTTTCTGAACTGCTTTTGCTCTTGCAGAAACTTTCGCTCAGCTGTGGGGAGGAAAAAAAGAAAAAGAGGAAAATGGTGAAGGAAAAGGAGTAGTGAGAAGTTGGGAGGATCCTTCAAAAAAGTATAAAAAAGTACAAAAGTCTGCCATGGACAGAAATGTGGAGGAAGCACATCCTTAATGCAGAGAGATTAGGGCTGGAAAAGGACTTCTATGACTGAACGCTGGCAGCTCTTATTTTATTATGAATCACAAAATATTTGATTATTATTTTTTTTTAGTTTAGCTCTGAGGATAATATGATTACATGAGGACAGTGGCTGTCAGAGAAAAATTAAGTTCCTCGCCCCTTTGTTTACACAGAAGGGCATGAAATGAGGCCAATTACCCCCAAAAGACCCACACTGCCCAAAGCAAGCAAAAGAACCATTAAATTCTATTTTAAAGGGCTTCTGTTTGTCAAAGCCAGAACTTCAGAAATTTTTGATGCATGACTCTCATATGTATTTTAGGTCTGTTCTCTTGTCTGGTCTTTTTCTTAGAGTGCAGAACTTAAACCAGCAATCTCCACATCCCGTTTTTCAGAAGAAAAAATATATATATAAACCCAAATAATCTTATTTATGATATAATCCTAATTATCCTATTTATACTATATGTCTGAATGCTCCCACTAAATATTGTCTGTTCTTTTGCAGCCACCATTACTGCAATAACCAGATGTTATGCAATTCTTTTCTGTCTACTCAAGTAAAAGCCATAACTATTTTTTCAGATGGTCACCTAAAAACCAATTTGAGTAACGTGCACTTTGGCAAAAGACATTGCTAATTTTTTTATTAAGTTGGTCTCGTTCTTTGCCTACCGGAACAATCTCTCTTTCTGCAGGCAGGTCTGTGTCGTCAGTGCTGTCAGCATCACCAATGAACAAATCAACTGTCCTGTAAAATGAAAAGGAATGATAAGTTAGGGCTGCAAAGACCCAGAGAAGTGGTTCTGCCCCGTATCTCTACGTACGCATTGCCGATGGAGATCTCCAAGTCGTCCAGGCTCCGGAATATCTCACTGTATCGCTTCTTGTTTTCAGGTACCCTTTCTTGACTATCGAGACCTGGGGTTGGAGAAGAAATCGTTTCACTGGAGCACTTAGCCCAGAGCTCCCTGAGGTCTGCAGGGTGGTTTCCAGAGCTGCAGGGGGACACGGCTGAGCTCTGCTATCCTGAGTGGATTCATAGGGAAGTGACAAACTGCAATGGCCAGGCAAAGCATAAGGTGAGGCCAAAAGTAAGATGGGATTTAAAAGAAAACACTGAGCAATAAGTTTATCGGGGTTCGTTGGGCAGAACCCCCTGGAAAATGAGCCTGCTGACGTCCCCAGGAGATACCTGTGCTGTTTCAGGGCTTGCAATCAGACCCAAGCTGTGAAAAGTGCACAGAAATCTTCGTTACAGCTGCTCCAAGCTGAAGCCAGGGCACTGTCCTTGGTTCGGGGCTGGCAGTGCGCTGGCAGACCTGGTGGAGGGGCTCACGGGGTGCAGAGGGGTGCTCTGAACCTGGAAGGGGCACAACATGCCCCAAAGAACCATGTGCAGGGCAAAGCAGCAGAAGCGGCTGCAGTCCAGCGGTGCGCGGGCTGAGTTGCACAAGTCGCCTTTTCCTTCTGTATCATGTGCGTGTTGCAATGTGCAGAGCTTCCCCAATATTACATACGTGCTTATTTATGGTGATAATCCACATTATGAAATACTGCATCTCGTTCAGTCCCCAGCAGGTACAACTTATTGGTCACGCAAAACATAAATTGGACTTGTTCCCACACGAGGGGCGATGGGTTCCTGCCACAGAACTTTGTAAAGTCTAAGCGTGTCCTGCCTGCAGTCACACACAAAGCACGGAGGAGGTAAGCACATGCAATTTACATGAGGTGATCCGTGCCATTAATCTCACTTTCCACTCAGTTATACATTTGTCACTGAGGGCAGGAACTAATGTTGAGTCAGGCTGAAAGCCTGACTTGAGTCAGTGGCTGAAAGCCACTGCAAAAAAAAAATAATAAAAAAATAAATATATATATATATATATAAAAAAAACTGGGTACAAGTGTTAAAAAACAAAAGAAAACTTCACTATTCTTTGTCCTTTTGACATTCCAGGAAACAGGATGTGGTTGACCTAAATCTAAAGTTGCTTCACTTGTAGTTGAGTTCGCTGTCAGAATGAGCAAGTGCTTGCAAATGTCACTTGAATGATGCTTGGTGGAAAAGTCAGTTTGTGTTTCATTTAGCTATAGCTACTCCCGGGCCTTGTGGCAGTCCTGAAAAATACAGCTTTTTTGAGCCAGGGTTTGATTAGGAGCTGCCATACCATGAAGCCTACAAACGTCGTGGTTTAAGCCATGATTAAACAACAGCAACAGGAAGAAAAGAAAAAAGAAAAAAAGGGGGGTGTGAATTAAACCCATCTATGAGCCTGAAAACAGAAATAAGTGTGAAGAAGGCTGGGTGGGACGCTGAAGGTGTGCTTCAGCACAGAGGGGTGCAGACCAGATGCCATGCTCACTTCTGCACCCAGAAATGAGCTGGAACACTCCTAGCTTTACTTGCCTTTGAGTGAATAATTCAGATTTTTGCTGGCCTTGCTCTTTAAGAGTTTTATGAGCATTTTACTCCAAAAGCGAATGGGACACTGAAAATGTGTGAAGACGCTCATTTTTTACCATAAACCTGAAGGAACTGCAACAAACCATTCAGAAAGACCTGGGGAAGGGATTAAAAGCACCAGTGGTGCTAACACTGTGAGCCGTACCCAGCGCACGTCCTGGTTAATCGTGATAAACCCACAAAATCCACGTCTCTAAACCCACATCTCCCACCCTGCTCAGCCAGTGCCCAGAGGGGGTTCACAGGGAGTTTGCCAAACCCCTCATGCTCTTTCTCTAGAAGAGGCACAAATGTTTCATAATCCAAGGCATAACAAATCCAAGCATGTTAATTTAACGTTAATAAGACCCTAACGGGGTCTTATTACTTTGTTTGAGCAGACGGACGTCTTCAAGTTCTTGTTTACCACTAGTGGAAGGTTGTACAACAGGAAAGAATGACTCAATTTAGCAGTGCTGGTGACGAGCAGAATGAAACATTTCGCTTTTGAAAGCAGTCATTGTAAGGCACGGTAAGATAAGCCAGAGCCTCAAGTTCTCACAAATCTTTTGCTTATCTTTTTGCTTACAGAAGCAGGATGCTAGACAAGTCGGACTCAAGGAGTTTAGCTAGCCTTGCTGTAGCCGATGTCACTAGCTGCATTCTCATGAGTTTAAACGTGTGCTTCCCCATATGCAGCCCCTTCCCTATATATTCCCCTTGTCCTTCACCAGCAGCACCAAGTTGCCCTGATCTCTACACACCCCCTACGTATCTCTCGAAGGAAATGAAGCGCCTCGCACGTATCGCCACAGCTGAGCTGTCAGACACCGTCCAGATGTCCCTTCCTGCAATCAAGCCCACCCGTTAAATGTGCAAACATCTGTATGCCTTTTCCTGTACCGCCTGGCAGGCTTGCAGGGGCTCCCATAAATATTCACAAATTCATCTTTCAAATCCTGCTCACAGCCCTGACCAGGGAGGATCAGGTTGCAGGTTCACAGAGCATCTGGGTCATAGGACTCCAGGTCAGAGAGAGAAGCAGGTTCAGTCCTTTTTGTCACTTCCCTGTGACTCTGTTGCTTCACTTAGAGATGGAAGCTTCATTTTGAGGCCAGTTATCTCACTGGACATCCCAGTGACAACTGATGCTGATGCAGAAGCTCACTCTTCTGGTGATTAAAAGCCCACGTTCCTAGCCGTTTCTCTTGAAGGACCTTATTCTCCTTATAATCCTTATATTCATCCTCATTCTCCTTCTTCATCTATTCTTTATGCAGCTCTTCAGGCTCCCTGATGCAGTTTTCTCACTGAGAAATGCAATAACAGCTTCAAATGCTTTGCTTGCACACCATATAACTATTTTTAAATACTATTCTTTAACAAGAGCTACCAAGATAATCCGAGAGAGCGTGGGTTCTGACAAGGGATTCTCTCTCAGGTGTATACTGTGCACTGTTTTTTTCCTGTTCCTGCACTGTTTTTTTCCTATAACCTGCACTGTTTTTTTTCCTATTCTCTTGAGAATATATACATAAAGATATGGCAGTTCTTCACCACGTCTGTTAGCTCTTGGGCAAAGAGTTAATTCATGAAAGTGGGAAAAAAGGTCTGCTTGGATAGCAAGTTGTTTGCTTTCACCTGAAAAACTCAGAGTCCTGAACACAATTCACTGTGATGGACGTGGTTATCCCAACAGCAGATAAAGAGACTAAGACTGAGCCTACCCAAACGTCTAACAATTTTGTCCTAAAGCAAAAGGATGGTTTGAGAAATTAGTACAATATTGCCCCTGGAATATAAAATGGATGTTATCACATTCTTCCAGTCTGCAAATATTTTCCTTTCTGTGTCCTCTGACAGTGGTTATTGTTTAATCCTCCTTATTCTCCCTGACATCAAGCAATTCCAGCAGCAGGGCAGAAATCCCTCCCAGCACCAGCACTGGACCTGCGTCCCGGAGAAAACCTCACGCCGGAGCCGAGCAGCCGTCATGCAAAGCTCTGCCCCATCTGTGGGTCTCGAGGGAGATGATGCTGTCCTCTGATGTGCATCGACCATCTGGGAAGCCTGCTGCTCTTCGTCCTGTGCTGCCATTGCGGGGAGAACAAGCTCCCGCAGAGGTGGGTGTGCAAAATGCCGCGGGTATTTTTGGAAGCCCTTGTTCTGCAGTTTTAGCAGAAGCATCACTTCCCTCTCAGCTAGGGTTACCGTGAAATGAGATAAATGTCTGAGCCCGAATTCAGCATGGCACTGTCGACCGAATATCACAAGTCTGTCTCAAGAGTTCCTGGTAGCGCCTTCCTCCTCCTCTGTGCTCGGCTTGGCAGTTTGCAGCGCGGCTTCTGAAGTTCTCCACCACAGCAAATCCCCTGCACGAGACTTGCACATCACAGCAGCAGCTACATAAAATGCACTCTCTGTTAAGTTACAGCATGGCTTGTAACGAATTGGGCCAAATCAAAATCTCAGGTCTGAAAACTCAGATTTTCATTATCTCTTTCTGTGTGAAATCCTCCTTTTTTACCCAGGCTGTTAAAGGCTGCCTAGGTCAGCATCTCTCTGCCTGGAATTAGAACAGCCTTGGAACACCAAGCTTCTCGACAATGGTTTTGCAAAACCAAGACCACTTCCCATCTGCTGCTCTGATTTCTCATGTTATCTCTGTACAAAAGCCCTGGAACAAACTGAATTTACAAAATCAGCTAATTCTTGAGTAGATCAGAACTGCTGCAGAACAGTGTGATCACAGGAAATACCCGCAAAGACAGATGTCTTAAATAGCAGTACGTATTAACAAGGGGATTAATGAAACATGTCAGTGTATAAAAAGGAGAATTTCCACTTACTACATCAATTCATTTAAAAAAAAAAAGTGTGTAAACTGCAAATGTTTCTGAAATGTCTGACAGCAGAAACTTAGTGCAGGTGCATTAGCTTGCAAAATAAAAATGAGATTATTTCATCAATATTTTCCTTTAAAGCTGGCAGAGCTGTGTCTTGATAGATCGCAGCACCGTGCAGTGTTCAGCTGCTTACTAAGCCTCGCTTTTTAAGTGATCAAAGAGCTGCATTAAACTTCTGGCTTCTTGTTTTTTTTAATATTAAGAATAAGGAAATGTCAGCAACAGTTAAGAAGGATTTAGGCTGACAGTGAAGCCCATTAGATGTTTCCAGTACTGGAAAGCAGTAGAAGGAACTCCCTGTTAGTAATAGAAGAATGAATCTAGGACACTTACTGGCTAAAAAGCTAAGACTGAGCAAAATAATTCACACCAGTCATCTTGGTTTTGCAGAAGAGCTGTCGAACAACCCCCCCTTTAAAACAGGAGGTTCTGCTGATAGAAGGGATTCTGTGGATAGAGCTCGCTTCGATTTCTCAGAGGACTTACAGACATACCCCGTTCTGGAGGGGATTCTCGGTCACAGGTTTGTCGGTGAAACCCTTTTTAACATAAAAATACAGCTTAAATCAACGCATGGAGTTCTAGAGAGGTCTCAGAAACAGATGCCTGCTCCTTGTGGTCAACGAGATGATGATCGTAAACCAACAAAATAAGGCAGACAGCCATTAATTGCAGTCTTTAGTGACCTCAGAAATGGTTTTGCTTCCACTGGGGAAAATAGCTGAGCAAATTAGGCGTGGATGCCGTTCCTCCAGGCTGGAGGACTGCCTTGAGAAGCAGAGAGGGACACAGCAGGCGGTTGCCTAACAGGAGGTTCACATGCAATGCTGTGCAAAGAGGACCTCTGCAAGCCCTGGGTGTGTACAAAAGGGGAACTTCAGGCAGAAAAAAGCTCATGCTTCTGCACAGTGCTGTATGGTGAGCACGTCAGATCTTAATGTCACTTGTGGGGCCCATATGGAGGTGTTGCTGAAGACACCAAAGCAGTCTGTGGGGCAAAGATGCACGGAAAGCTACTCTCACAATACAACCTGTAAGCAAACTCAGCTTACCAAAGACATTGAAGCATCCCTTTACTACCCCTGCATGTGGTCACGAGATACAGAAATCCTATTAGCCATTTTTTTTTCAATTTTTATGACAAAGACATGACAAGACCCAGCTGCTGGAAGGTGAAAGGCAAGCTGAAATAACGAATTTTCTAGCTACAAGTTTAATGCAGCATTTAAATATAATAGCAGGGAAAGGTCTAATGTTTCTTGTTGTGTTTCCTTGATTACAGAGCCAGGGAGCTTTTTTCACCTCTCTCCAAAGTGCCAGGGACTGGCCCTTGCTGAACATGGGCCTCTGGCAGGAGGGATTCATGTTTGGTACAGAAAACTCGTACATGCTCAGTAAGTGTTACTCAGATTCATGCTGATTACATTCATAATTTAGGCTGACACCTTTAAGGACGAGGATCTATAGCAAAGTTTTGTCAGAGAGACTTGAACAAATGATGTGCAAGTACCAGCATGATGTACCAATCTCTTGAGAGAAAGCTCTATCTGCTGCCTCCTGGGAAAAAAAACTCAGTTTGCATCCTTGCCTCTTAAGTAAGTCAATGTCCAGCACGAATGCATCAAATAATTTCATCCATCAGAGAAAGATTCAATGAGCTCAGCATTCAGGATCATCGTGGAAACCCCATTATCACCTATATTTGCTAAGTGGCTCGCAGGCTGATCTGCCACTCACGTCACATCATGCCCCCAAAAGCTTACATTATAACAAGTATAAAAGGTTGTATAAAAGGTTGTATAAAAGGTTGTTTCAATGCCATCACATACCACTTGGTTCTGGGTCCCCCATGGCTGAATCTTCACTGTTTTGGTCTGAAAGCAGCAGAATCCCAAACTACCCAGCTTTGAATCGCGGCGGAATTAAGCAAAACACAAATTCCTGGTCAGATGAGATGCTGTGAGACGATCCGGAGGCTGCATGTGAAGGGGACCTGCCCGAAACAAGTGGCAGGGGCGCCACCGGCGAGCGTGCGGCCGCTGCAGCCAAATCTGCTTCCTGCAGACACGCTTCCGTGTGGGGAAGCAGTGCACAGCATACATTTATTTGATCATCCCATTTGCATAACTCATTTCAGTCTTGGTATACAGCACAGAAAGGACCATTTCGGCGTCCATTTTTCACTCATGCCCACGAACTTCTGAGTCTCCGCTGCGTTGCTGAGTTTCACCCCAAATGGTTCGCCACAGGCGTAGGATTTTTCACAAAAACGTGGTCACTGCTTTAAGGGGCTCTTGATCTCATCCCAAAGGTGATGCCAGGCCACGAGGGGTGGGTTTGGGATGGGCAGGTGGCCAGGAGGTGGTGGAAAGGGGCCAGGAGGGATCCTCCACCGCTCCTCCACTCTATTCATGTGTGGTGGAAGAGTGTAAGGGAGCCTTCTCGAGATCACAGCCCACCTCGGTTTTAGCCCCGCAACACTGAAACCTAACCTTTCTGGGGGTTGTTTCTTTAATAAAAACAAACCCTGATTTTGTAGCTTTTTGATAAGCTAAGGAAAAAATCTATCGCTTGTATCATGTTTTTCAACCTGGGAGCATTCTCCAGACCCTGGGCTGGGGGGTGAACCTTTACATCCCACCCGTCCCCCTTGCTGGATGTTTTGCTGCACCTTGGCTACAAGATATTGATTTACCGAGTGCGAGAACCTAGCTAGCACTGCTGCTTTTAAAATCAGTTAATTTCACCTTCAGTTTTGTGAGGATTTAGGGATGAAGCTGTGATATGGGAAATAGAAAATATTTATTCAAAGATTCAAGCGAGCAGAAGTTTAAGGGAACTTTATCTTCTGCAAATATTAGTGTGAGAAAACGATGGCAAAAATGTGACAGCCAAAAAAACAAACTTGTGCTCAGCAGCGAAGCTATTTTTCTTGACTAAACTATGAATAATTAAAACAGCTCTGTTTTCTTATGCAACCTGAACATATATTGATTCAAATCTGTTGAAATCACAGTGCTAAATCCCTTTCATTTTATCTTCCTTCTTAGCGTGAGCTCTGACCTCCAAGGCTGTTTGGTGCGTGGAGGAGAGGAAAGCACTGCCCATTTTTTGGGGCATTAATCCTAGGCCCTAGCTACTTGCAGGTAGGTAAAAAGGGGTAGGTTTCCTGCAAATCTGAGTGAAAATGGTATTTTTAGAGTGCAGGGGCTAACTGTTTTTCACAAGTTTCTGTGGTTTTAAATACACAACTGGGGACACACCACATGACAGTTCCTCTAAGTCCTCCTCTTCCTCTTCCTCCTCCTGAACTCTAACTTAATTTTCTGATCTTTCTTTCTCTTATTGTTGTCTCTGGAATGGGAAGTCCAATCCTCTAGCTGCTGTGACAGCGCAGGGAGCTGATCCAAAGGGATATGCTGCAGGCACATTATGAACGTTTTCATTTGAGCTCCCAAAAATCGTTTCCCTTTCTTCAGCATCTGCTGGAGGCTGAAATAATGCCGCTGAATTTCTTCTGCAAAATTTCTCCCTGTGGTTGTGCTTTGTGGCAGACAGATCTATAGGTTTCTCCCCCAAAACTTAGCTGCAGATAGCCAGGAACAAGTCATAGCTAAGGCTTAGCTGACCTTTCTGTCATTAACACCCGTTTAAGATTAAAAAAATAAAAATTCCTGGAATCCTTGAGTTACTGCTTCTGTGTCGAATGTTTCAGGCTCAGGTGGACATGGCATGTGTGAACTCTGGTGATTTCTGCTCAGACTCAGGAATTAACGATTGACTTTTAAAAGGCAGCAGGAGAATGAGGATGCACAGCCACAGTGAGGTGCTGCTGGGATCAGCAGGGTGTCAACGCGATGAGTTTCTCCTATCAAAGCTTTCCTAGCCCGTGTCTCAGTTCCGTATATTCAATCCATGTAATTACAGGTAGGTTTAGTCAGTGTAATTATCACAACCAGTTTGTAAAGGGCCGTATTTACAGATAAAAGCTATAAAAAGCGTGTTTGTAAAGGTATTTATAGCCAAAAGGGTTGCAACAGAGTATGTCAACACCCCCAGTCCCTGATTAATAAAAAAGCTAATAAAAGCTAAAAGAGGACAGGGGGTGTGACTCCTTATTTTCCAGAAATACAGCTCATGATCCAAATTCCCAGTTTCATCACTCTGTCTCCTAAACATTCTTGCTGAATGAGTGTGTCTCACCCTTTTTTTTCGTATGTCTCAGCCTTTTTTCCTTGTTGTAAGAGTAGGGATGGTAAAACTTTCTTTTGCAGATCAGAGGTGCATAAAAGGGAAACACAAGAGCTTCTGAGATAGGGCTCATCTTCCACTTCCAAGGCAGCGTGGGGTTTTATACAGCATAATAACACAGTCCCTTAGCAGTAATTTCCACTTGCTGGTGTAGCCAAATCACCATTGATTGTGGAGCAGAAAGCTGCTTCAGCTCTCATGTTACTAAGATCCTCCAGAGCAGCCTGCAAACTCTTACTGCTTGTCTAAAGAATTAATTTTATGAATTACTATTTTAGAACAAGTACAATGGCAAGCTACTACTGTGCACTCTGACAATACCCAGGAGCAGCCCACCACCAGATCTCATTAGACTTCCTTTTACGTCACCGTTGCTATTTTATAAGTCAAATATATTTTCACATCAGCAAGGCTTTTGAAGATGGGGGAGGAAAGGAACCGCAGAGTGAAAGCAGCTGTTTGCTTGGTGCACTTTCTTTTTTTTCCAGTTCCCTGACAAGAACCTCGTGCCAGTGCTAGCTCTGCTCTGTGGGGCCCATACGGCAGAATATTGGGACAGGACATGCAATATTCCCACTTGAAGCTCACCTGGTCCCAAAACAAGGGCAGAAACCATCGTGTTTTCAACCAACTAGCTTTCAGGTTTTCCACTACATTTAAGTATATCTGAGCTCCCAAGAAAGTAATATGCAATACAGGAATAGAAAGAGCATTAAAGACTCATATTCCAAGAAGGTCAGAGTGGAGTAGAACAGTAATTATTGTTATTTCTTCTTTTTATATATATATATATATATATATATATGTATATTAGTATATTAGTAATTATTATTTCTTATTTCCTAGAGGCTGTTATCAGTATTTCTTAATTGGTGTGTGGTGCCCTGGTGACCTCCAAGGGTTGTGTAAAGAAACTATCCCTACAGTTCTGTGGGTCAATCTAATTCTCCTTCTGCCATGCTCTCACAAGCAGACGTGTAAAAAGCATTTTGCATGGGGTTATGCAGGAATTCAGCACTTACAGTTGAATTCAGCTTCGGTAGTGGCATGTGCTTTATACACCCATGTACATGTGCGAGCCTGGTGTGAAAGCTTTCCATTAGCACTGAGCAGAAGGCAGTAACTACAGCAGCTGTCAAGTTCTCTAAGGTTACGGATTTACCATGGATTTTGGTGATAAGGGTCGCTACGGCGGGCTGGATGGCATCCCCGGTCAAAGCAGGGTACGTGTTCAGGAAGGAGGAGATGGCTTGCAGGAGGTCTGCCAGTCTGGCTTCAACAGGGCCTGAAAAAACTTCTCCTAAAATCAAGAAGGGGGAAAATTATGATTTTTTTGCATGCATAAACTCTCATCCTCACTTCTCCCAGGGACAAGTCGCTTCAGCGGTGCAGCAGAGGTACCCCGTTCTTCCTAAATACTGAAGTTCTTTGCAAACCAGAAAATAACAAACCCTGCAAAATAACAAGCCAGCAAAGCTGAGCCAGCCCAGGCAAGTCCAATTTCCACGTTCAGCTGGCACAGTTTGGGGGCTGTTAGAAGCAAGCTATGAGCATCACCGCAGCTAGGAGCTGGCTGGAGAAGCATCACCAACCCAACTCGTTTGGCGTGCCTGGGGTACGAGTCCTGCAGGAACGGAGCTGTTCTGGGAAGGAGGGAGGACAAAAGTGCTGGTGTGCAGGGCAGGGAGGCACAGCGTTTCTGACAAATCCCAGTTCTCTCAACAGAGTCACCGCAGACACCCTTTTTTTCAGCCAGTTTAACTCACTTGCAAGTAATTGCAGTGTTGTCAGTAGCACTTGGGTGTTTTTTGCATTGCATTTGAAGGAAACTTGTGCACTTGGATGGCTAAGTGCTGTGAAATTTGATCTGCTGATGCAATTCATTACAGGAGAAGGCATTTGAATAATTAAATATCCATACAGAGAGAAGCCACCCTAAATTATCCGAGGGCCATCTAAATTCATTGTTTTAAATACTGCAGCAAGAACGACGCTGGGTTGCTTTTGCCCACGGTTGTGATATGTTGAACATTAAGCTGTAAGCAAATAAATGGAATTTTAAAGGTTTACCTTTTCGGAAGAGCTCCCTTAAATTCTGAAATCTCCCGTCGATGTCCCTCAGGTGTTTGGCGATGCGAGACACCTCGCCGGCCATGGGGTCCCTGCGGCTGCCCTGGTCCCCAGGGACAGGGCTCTGCACCGAAGCCCAGACAGCAGCCAGGAATTCGGAGTCGTGGCCCGGTGGAAGGAGCCTGCTGTGGGGCAACCTGCCCACGGTCCGAGCAGAACCGGCGTCATCCCAGGCACCCGTCCTGTTCATGGCACAGCTGCGGTGCTGCGCTTCCCAGTCCCCCGGGTGAGCTTTTTTTCTCGGGCTATGTTTTGGGGAGCAGATTCCCAAAGTCCTGCAGGTCCTGAGTACGCCTCTCGCTCATCGAAGGGAAGAGGAGCAGCATTCTGTAAAAGCCGCTGGAGACGCAAGATGAAATACATGGAAAGAGATGGAGGGGGTGAGATGAATTCCCATGCTCTCAGCATTTATTCATTTTCTAGTCCAGGAGAGCTGTATCCAGTGTCTTCTAGGTTTCTAGATTCTTCATCCTGCTAGGTTTTAATTACCGAATTTCCTTGTACCCTTTTCAGCAAATAGAAACCTGAGTTTAGGAAACTTTTTCCTAGCAAAACTTGGAAATCAAAACAAGCCCCAAATATCCGTATGCACAGGCACTGCATTTCCATATTGGTCTCTCTTATTTACCATACCTTTATCTGCAAGTAAAAATGTCTTGGGCAACCTGTAGAGAATATTTTCCACCTCTTCCATTGCCTGTCTTCAGCCGAAAGATGGATCAGGAAAAAGCCATGACCTCTCCGAGGGAGAAATCTCTTGGCCATTTACTCCAAGTCCCGCGGCATCTCGGCGTGTGCTGATGGAGCCGGAAAAGTGTCCTCGTTCCCTCCCGGGGGCTGCAGAGCGGCTCTGGAGGCTCCGCCGTGTCCTGCCCCGTGCCAGCCCCTGCAGGGGAGCGGAGCTACGTGCTGTCTGCGTGGGGTGAGTCTGAAACCCCAGGCAGGTGTCAGCCAATGCAGATTTTCCACATTCCTCTCGGGAGTTATGAAATTACTCACTTCCCAGGCTATCTCTGCCATCTGTAGGATCAGGCTGATCCTCCTACCCGGCTCTCATTAACTCTTTGCTTTCTAAAGCCTGTGAAGCATCTTCGTGGTTCTGCACATTTCTTCCTAGGTTATAGGTACAGTGCAGCATGGCCTTTTGGGGGAAGTATTGTGTGACATGAGAAAAAAGTAAAGCAAGAATTACACAGCCTTAAAGTATAACTTTTGAAGAGAATAAATATATCTTTTTTAAGTAAAGCAAGAATCACACAGTCTTACTGTAAAGTATAACACTTGAAAAGAATAAATATCTTTTTTTTTTTTCACTAAAGGATACTTAGATACAACCATAAGCATTCAAATACCTTTTGTTCTACACTCTATACATATAAACCATGAGCATGACACGTGAAACCAGAGCTAAATGTCTTACAACGCCATGCAACGCTTCCATGCAGCGAATTGGTCGGGGTGATTTTCATATCTGATGGAACTTGAGAAATAATGGTCGTGGCTGATTGTTCTTTGCAGGATTTTTCTCTCACCCGCGGCCAGCCCTGGGTGCAGTGCTGTGTTCACTCACTAGGCAGAACATCTGTGGTCGACGTCCCCCATCGTTATCAGATCTCCGGAGCGGCTCCTGCCCACGATGTGGCTTGAAGATCTGGCTTTGTTGGCTTCCGACGTACTGCAAAGCCTTCTTAGTTATAAGACAGGAGTGTCTCCAGCTCAGCTTTTGTCTAAAGTACATGTGAAAGCATCATGGCTTCTTTTACTTGGAAAAAAAAAAAAAATTGAAAGAAATTGAAAGTAAAAAAAAAAAAGAAATTGAAGAAGAGGAAACAAAGCTCTAGTCTCTCTTTAGTAGAATGATGATGGTAGTAGCACTTCCCAGTGCCAGCAGCTTCACTTTTCACAGTTGCTTGGTGGCCCTTTCTTGGCCTGTATTTTTTTTTCCACAACACAATAAACCAAGAAAAGAGTAACTTTTGGTTTTGAACCCAAAATAATAAAAATACCGTGCTTTAAAAAAAAAAAAAAAAAGTAGGGCTGGTAAAAGTCCCCATTTTATATTATTTTACTTTACGTAAATTTTGGTGTAGCGTGTCCTTTTATTGACATCAGAGTCCCATGGGGACGAGAAGCACAAGCTGAATGCCAGTTAATAGCCACGGTACTCACATGGGCAGCACTTACAGGTGAAAACATTGCCCTTTGCCTCCCTCTTATTTCTCCATGTTCCTTTTTTGTGATTTATTTACTTTTTAATACAGCTGTAAGCGTTTGCCCTACTAGGCAGACGTTGCCCCAGGTAAATGGAGTACTGCTTTATTACTGACCATCAGAGCACACCAGACAGGGGAGTTTCACTCGTCCAGCAGGTGTGTGACCCGAAAGGACTCTCAGATTTTATTTGCATCCCTTCGTGCGGTGTCCATGTGCCATACAAAATACAGGGAGCGTCTTGAAAAGGAAGTACCCTTCTTGCTGTGCATAACGCAGCGTCCCTCCCATCCATTTGTTTTACAGGACTTCTTCCCTCGCCTACCTGCCAGACTTGCTGGGTGAAGAGAAGGGAGGATTAAATGAGAAAACGAGTTGAACGAGCTGGCCCTGCACAGCCTCTCTGTCTCTCTTCAATATGCACATTACTTCCCAGGTCCTTCATGCATCCAGTAGAGCTTTTTCAAACTCTCAGCTCACCCCCCAGGGATATTATGGAGAACCCAGAAAGGAGCAAACGAACAAATCCCTTCCATTGTGCTGCTACCCTTGGGAGCCCTGGGTTACAGACAGGGGAAGGTGGGTGCTACACAATTCTCTGCAGGCTCCATAAGCAAATTTTTGGTTATCGAGCGTGCACCCAAAGGTGTAAAACTGCCCTCTTAGCTGCTCAGAGAGTCACCTTGATACAAATCTGTTGAAACTGAAAGGGTGAAGCAGAGAGCTGCTTGCTAAGGATGTGTGCTCAGGAAAAGCTGTACAAGGGAGTAGAACTCGTTTGTCCTAGAACAATTTACCTTTCAGAATACTAACGCAATTTTAGCAGATTTCTATAACACGGATGTTGGTGTTACTGTTGAGAGGCAGCCAGGCTGGGGGCAGCAACCCAAGGGACGTCCCCAGCCAAGTCAGCCCCTACGAAGACTCCTCATCCTCCCCTTTCCTCTCTTCATCCTTGGCCTCCGTCCTCTTGTCCACCTTGTACTTGAGGCGGCGGAGGGGGTCAGTGATGCTTCTCCTAGCCCAGTCGTCGAAATCCTCTGCCAAGAGAAAATTCCTGTCCACCAGCTCGGCAGCCTCCTGCCAGTTTCGGAAGCAGGCAGGGCCCAGGCGGCTGATCTCCTCCACGGCGTTCCCAGCGATGACCTCCCCGTTCGGCTTCAGCACCACCACCCTGGGCATGTCGGACACCGCGAAGCGCTGCTCCAGCTCCCTGGGAAGGGAAAAAAAACTCAAATCAAGACACGTCACGGTCCTCCCGCCGTACCCTGAGCTCCTTATTTTGTTCATTAGGATGGGTAAGAAAAAGGGAGGCTGCCATACGCGCTGCAGGATTATGTGCAGGTCCGTATAGAGTTAAGTGATGCTTGGCTGCTTGCTTAATATCTGCCTCGGGCAGAAGTGGCCTTTGGAAGCAAGACAGGATAAAAATCACCTTTCTCATTTGTTTAAGCGCTGGTAATTATGCAGAGCAGAGCCATATGCAGATCTCTGCAGGGCCAGTAAGAGGGGAAGGGATCCAGGTCCTCGGGATAACTGCTGCAACTCGTTTTACACGAGCAGTGCACGACTAACCATAGCAGCAAGAACCCCAAAACTGTGACGTGCTCCCGTCGGAAAACGAGCTGGAAGTAATCCCGAGGATTAACCGCAGCTCGCCCCGTGGCTGACGAGGTTACGGTGAATCTGTGCACGTCTCCCACCCTTCCCACCGCACAGGTCAGTGACCGCTGCCGTTTTACGTGCCCTGCCTGGGGGATGCTTCACGGCCGGAGCTCCTCAGACGTAGAGGCACGACCGAACGCCGTGACCCTACCTTTTGAACTGGTCCCCGAAGGGTAGGGACAGCCACCGCTTGGGCATGGTCTTGAGGAAGGCGTCCTGCTGCTGGGCGGTGGCATCCCGGGAGACGTAGACGAGGCCGAGCTGCGAAGCCCGCTCCACGTAGAACTCATCCGTCAGCCTCACGAAGAAGTCCCTGAGCACCGGGGCGAACCGCCGGCACCGCGGGCACCCGGCCGCCCCGAAGTACAGCAGCAGCACCTTGTTCCCCAGGGCCTGCCCCAGCTCCCGCTCGGTCTCCACCTCGTCCCGGTCCCCGTTGTTCACCACCAGCACCTTCCCGGCGAACAGGGAGGCCATGGGTGGCCTCGGCGGAGCTCCCAGCGATTTACCGACCGGTGAGTGCCCGGTTTGTGCGGGCTGGGAGGATGCAAGGTTCCCCCCCCCCCGCCCCGCTCCCAGCTATTAATAGGGGCGGATTGTGCCCAGCCTCCCGCGATCCGCTTAAGCCGGGAGGCCAGCGCTTGGAGGGACTTCGGTCGGTACCGGTGCGGAGGCCGGTACCGGTGCGGAGGCCGCACCCTACCGGGACTTGCACGGCGCAAAAACACCGGAGACAAAGAAGACAACGCCGGTTTTTATTAAAACTAACCCCCCGACGCCCCCTCCCCCCCCCCCGGGGACGCCTCCACCCGCCCCCCCCCTCCCGGCGGCACCGGCACGGAGCCTCCGCTCCGCGGCGCTCCGGAGGCTGCGCCTCCCCCGCGCCCCCCCCCCCCCGCCCCGGTGGGCCGCGAGCCCTCGGCCAATGGCGTCGCGAGGCGGAGGGGAGGCCCCGCCCCCCTCGCCCCCCTCCTCCCCCCCCCCCCCGGCGGCACCCCCCGGGACTCCGCCGGCTTCGCGGAGGCCGGGATCGCCGCGGGGCAGCGGGGGGCAGAGGCTCGGCCTCCCTCCCGGCCTCCCTCCTTCCCTTCCCGGCCTCCTGAGAGCCCCGTTGCCCACCCCCACCCCCCCCCCACCCCCGCAGCATGCAGCCGGTGGGGGTCTGCACGGCCTCCCTGGGCTCCCTCGGGCTGATGAGGTTCTTCGGGGTGCCCTGGTCGTGGAGCCTCGCCGCCACGCTGGGCGTCTGCCTGGGCAGCGGAGGATGGAGGCTGCTGCGCGTCCTCTGCAAGACGGCGCTGAGGGACCTCTTGTAAGTGCTGCCGGGGCCTCCTCCCGCTGCCCGCTGCCTGCGGGACGCATCCCGCAGCGCGGGGCGAGCGCTGGGTGCCAGCCTCCTTCGCTGCCGCTGAGCCTCCGCTCCGCCAGCTCTAAGCGGAGGCAGCGTTGCTCGCCCTCTCCTCTGCCCTCAAGGAGGAAAAAGAGGAGGGATCGGAGAGGCAAGGCCCTAAACGGAGCGGGCGAGGGCTGGGAAATTGTCCTTAGGTGCCCCGGAGCAGCGCGGTTCGGCCCCGCGAGCGGTGGCGGGGCGATGGAGGCCGTTCTCTCGCTGGCGGGGTGATGGAGGCTGGCAGGGTGATGGAGGCCGTGCTCTGTCGCTGGCGGGGCGATGGAGGCTGAAACGCGGGGCGTGAAGTGGTCTCCGGGGGCTTGGAGGTCTGCGGGTCCCTTCGCGGGGAGCCTGCTGCCACCGCCGTCTCGCGGAGGTCCGCGGTTTCCAGGCCTCCGCGAGGCTGTGCCTCCATCGCGGAGGATTTAGGGCTCCTGCCGCTGCCAGGGCTGCCTGGCTTTGCTGCGGCTGTCAGCGCGCTTTGAAGAGCTGTTTCCTCCCGATCGCCTGGCAGAGCTCGAGAATAAAACCGGGCGAAAGAAAGCCCCTGAAGTATCTGGGAAGCGCAGCAAACCCGTGAAAAGGCTCCTCTGTTCTGCCTTTGGCACGGCTCGGCGGCAGGTCACCGCGAAAGCCCCGCGGCCACTGCCAGCAACTTGCTGCCAAAGGGATCCCTTCCCCCTCCGCCAGGGCTTCGCTGCCCCCGCTGCTGCTCCCGGCACAGCCCTGAGAGCTGTGGGGGCTTCAGAGGGCTGATATTAAGTGACCTTTCGAGTTTCTGGGGATCCTTCCAACTTTTTATTGCCGCTACGAGACCCATTATGTGCGCCCGCTGTTCTCCGTCGGACGGTGCTGGTTGCGGCGGGGTGGTGAATTTATTTCTGTGCCTCGATTGTAACCGATAGCCGAAGGGAGGGAGCCGCCAAGTCCCCAAAGATGCCACCAAGTCCCCAAAGACAGCATCCTCCGAGGGCATCGGAACGGCATCCGTGGAGCGGCTGGAGCTCACACAGCAGCTTTGCCATCAGGCCAGAAGTGTGTCAAGGTTGAACTGGCAGCCACAGAGACTCGGAATAATTATGTAAATTACAGGAAGCCCCGTTAGATCAGCCTGCTTTGTGCACGGTCACTCTTCATACCCACAGAGGCAGCAATTTTTTCTTTATAAGGCCCCCCGGGCTGGGTTTTTCTGATTTTGATTTAAATCTGTGCTTTCTCCCTGGCAGTTTTTAGACAGCCTGGTTTCCCACCAGCCCGGACAGCATCGGAGACTGACTCACGGGAGACGTGTGTGCGAGCAGCACGCTGGCAGCTCTGCCTCCTCCTAGAAGCAGCATGCCCGCACATTTTGGGGCTAAAAAGGGAGCTTTGGGCTTCGTTTGCTTGAAGCTGAGCTCACACGTTGCTGTTGAATGGTCAGGTTGTCTTCATCATTTAATTACCTTCAGATCCCGAGGGGTACGACTGTACAAAATAACCAAGATGCTACAGAATGCGCCGGCAGGAAGGATGCTTCCTTTGTAAAACATCACCTTTTTAGGTGAAAGCAGTGGTTGCAAGGTCCTTTTTTTTTTTAATTATCCCAGAAGACATCCTTAAAAGAAGGGCTTGTAATTTAGCCCCTCTGCTATTTTCCGCAGGCTTGTTGGAATTGGTATCAGCGTGTGGATTTTCCCTGATTTGCGGCATGGGAAGTTAGTTACCGTAATGCTAAAATAGGCACGTAATGCTAAAATAACGATCGTGCTCTGTAGAGCAGCAGCCGTTCAACGTCCCAGTTTCAGCATTTATGGTTAAACTGTCCGAGGGCAGCCGAATTCAAGTGGGACCCCCACGTGGGGTACACGCGTCCTGTCCTTTTCCCCTATAACATGGAAATTTGAGTGGAATATTGATCCGAAAGCGTCAGCCTTTAAAAAAAAAATCAATTCATTTTAATATAAACTGAAGAATCTTACCAAATTACACAGCAGACAGACAAAAGCCATCACCAAAATTGGTGGAGGTCCAGATAACACAAAGTGGCCCTGCAGAGGGAAGCACCCCAGCCTGTATGTGAGCGTGGATGTGTGAATCTCAGGTGTGGGTATCGGACTGTCTGAGGACGTAGTAATTCCTGCTATGCTTTTTCTTTCTTTGCAGCGGCCTCTCGGTGCTGTTACGAGTCAAATACAAGCTACGAAGGCATCAAAGGGCCAAAAGCACCATTCCGAAGATGTTCCAGGACGTCGTCCGCAGGCACCCCGACAAAGTGGCCCTGATTTACGAGGCCACCGGTGAAAAGTGGACCTTCAGGGGGCTGGATGAGTACTCCAACGCCGTGGCCAACTACTTCTACCAGCAGGGCTTCCGCCTGGGGGACGTCATCGCCATCTTCATGGAGAGCCGCCCCGAGTTCGTGGGCCTCTGGCTGGGCATGGCGAAGGTTGGCATCGAGGCGGCCCTCATCAACTTCAATTTGCGCTTGGATTCCCTGGTTTACTGCGTGACGACCTCGGGTGCGAAAGCCGTGATCTTCGGAGGAGAGCTGTCTTCAGGTGAGCCTCGGGGTGCTCATGGACTGTGATCAGCTCACAAGCTGTTTGCTTGGGCTTGAGAAAGATGATAAATCTTGGGAAAGATGATAAATCATCTTGGGAAAGATGATAAACCTCCTAATGGTGTTAAAAAGCAGAAGCATTCCGTTAGTACCTGAGGCTAAAAGAGGAGCAGAGCTGCAGGACAGGCTTGTTGGTGGATGCAGCTTTTAAGCGCATCCTCACTTCCCCAATGAACTCTGTTCCAATGGTCGTTGTTAGACCCGATGATTTATTTTCCTGGCTCATCTGTGTGAAATCACCGCAGATCATGACGTGGTGAGCATGTGGAGGGGCAATTTTGCACCTTTTTTTTTTTTTAACTTCATTGATGCAGGTGGTATCTGGACAGGTATGATGTAAATATTGGAGAGGAGTCCCTGGTTCTTCAGGTCCTTCCATGGCAGTGGTGTTTTGGGGCAAAATAGGATGTTACGCAGATTATTTTTGCTACTGCCTCAAGTGCTGTGCTTGTTGCGAAAGAGCCTTGCTTTGTGTTGCAGCAATATCCGAGGTGAATGGGATGCTGGGGAAGAACATGGCAAAATTCTGCTCGGGCGACTACAACCCAGAGGTTGTTCCAGCGGAGACCCGACATCTCGATCCTCTTCTGAGCACTGCATCCAAATTGCCCCCGGCTCAGATCCCCGTCAAAGGTTTAGATGGTAATTTTATGAGTGATTTTTATTTCTCAGCGTGACGTGCGTAAGAGCTGGGCTAGGTGACAGCAAAGCAAGAAAACTAAGCAAGTAAAGACGGAGGGATTAAATCAACCCAGTTTGGGGTCACAAGTAGAAGAAGGGGGGAAAAAAGAGAACAAAAACTAAGATCCATGTTCCAGGGTATTCTGGTTTAAGTTTCTCATTTCCCAAGACTTCCAAACTTCACCTGCCGAATGTGTTTAATACCTGAAGGAAGGGGATTGATGCATTCCCCAAAACAACTTCTGTTACAGGAGGATGGCCACTGGTATGTGTATGGGGTGAAGAAACCTGTGTGCCAAGGCTAACCTACTGATTTGTTAGCTCCAAATTTATTTTTGTCTGCAGCACAGAACAGCCCGCGTTACCTTCCCCCACAGCTGCCTTGCATGCGATGGAAATCTTTCCTGGTGATATGCCTGTGCAGAGGATGCATGTTGGTGGTTTTGTGATTCAGGAGAGGGAAAGGAAGAGGCCAGCTGGCCTCCAGTCTATATTTAAAGAGAGTGAAGCACATCCGAGATCGATCAGGATGAGACTCCCTTTTGGGACGTCGTTTTCTGTGGGAGGAACGGTGCTGCGAAGAGGCCTGAGGCATTTCCCCCTTTAGATTTATTTGTCATCAGAGTCTCAGATCTCCTGCCTGCTGTCAGACGCAGGGTGAGACCTTTCCTGTGGGTTAGTTTGGAATTAGTGTCTGGCCTGGAGCACTAATTGAGTTCCAGGGCAATTTGCTGTCCGTTTACCTCGGTGGGTGACATTCAGACCTTCTGCTCGGGCTGCAGTGGGACTTTTGTGTCCGCCTCCGGTGCTGTCACCGTTTCACAGCCTTTCTCCATCTGCTAGGAAAAAACCCTAAAACACCTTTTCTCGAGGGGTTTTCTCAGGCAGCTGAGAGCAGCCTGCTGACGCCTCTCTCCGTTCTTCCAGACCGGCTCTTTTACATCTACACTTCGGGCACCACGGGGATGCCCAAGGCTGCCATCGTGGTGCACAGCAGGTGAGGACCTGGGGAGGCCCTTCCCTCTCACCGTGCTTTTCCCATAGTAAACCCTGAATCTTTACCTGTCTCGTGTCCTTAGCCTGTGCCGTGTTCTTCCAGGTATTATCGCATCGCTGCCTTCGGCTACTACGCGTACAAAATGCACCCGGAGGACATCGTCTACAACTGCCTCCCGCTCTACCACTCTGCAGGTAAGCCTCCTCCTCCTCTGTGGCAGAGGGGTCGTGTCGGTCCCCTGGGATCCTCCTAACGACCCAGAACAGCCGAAGCTGACTCTGGGACCCTCGTTTTTCAGGTAACATCATGGGAGTCGGCCAGTGCCTCATCCACGGCCTGACGGTGGTGATCAGGAAGAAGTTCTCGGCCAGTCGCTTCTGGGATGACTGCACCAAGTACAGATGCACGGTGAGGGCTCCACTGGCGCCTTGCTGAGCAGTTGCTGTCTTCGGCGCTCAGCTTGAGAGTCCCCCGGTGCTTGCATTCCACTGCTTCATTATTGATCTCCAGATAGTTCCCCATTTTTGGCCTGTCCTCCATTCCTGTTACTTCTTACCCCAGTCCTTGCCTGCCCTTCCTTGCCACTCAGCAGCAGATTTCCCCCAGTTCTCAGCATCCTCTCTTTGCTTGTCCTCCCTTGTCAGATATCGAGGCTCCTGTGCCACTCTCTGTGGGTGGGGAGGCTTTAAGTTACGCAGGAAAGATAAATTGAGGAGGGGATGGGGAGGGCACAAGGAGGGGAATGGGATGGACAGCCCCTTGTCTTGGAGGCTGCTGCTCCAGTGGTGAAGGATTCCTCCTGGCTTTGCTCATGGAAGTTCGCATTTGTGAAGCTTGGGTCTCCAGCACAGGGAAATCAAACAGAAAAAAAATAAAGGGAAAGGATTAAAAAGGAGCTCTTGAGCAGTGTGGGAATAAAAAAAGGGTCTGGACAAAGGTAGGAGGAAGGAGAGGTGAAGTCCCTTTGGGAAGAGAAATACATTTTAAATTGCTAAACCTAGGCATGTGGGACTGAGAGACTTTTTGAAGTCTTTCATCCATCCTCACCTGCTTCTCCTGTAAAATTCTCAAGACGGACTCCTAAAACACAAAGGGATTTGTTTGCATCCATTGCTGTTGGGGGAAAGCTGTTCCTGAACTTAACCACACTAGGAACGCCTCCAGAGGAATTCTCTTGGCAATCTGTAGCCAGTAAATACCTGCCTGTGTTTGTGTCAACATCACCCGCTAATTTAAGCAGCTTTTTCTCCTTCCTGGTGTTTATCTTGCCCGTCCCCCACAGGGAGTATTTATAGACGGTAATTGGATCCCCGCTCAGACTTCGGTTGTGGCTGACCACTCATTCCCCACATCTTTCTAGGGTGCACCTATTAAAGCATGAGGGGTTTTAGTTAAGGGCTATCTTTATTCACACCTTCTCCACTATTTTCTGCTGTTAATGTGCAGCTTCCAGAGGGCAGTAACTGATTTACTTTTGTATATTTTATCATGGAAGAAAAGAAAAAAAAAAACGAACTTAAACTTGCAAACACTGATTTTATTAAAATGCCTGCCTTGTCTAGCTCCACGAGGTGCACTGGTGCCAGTGGCCTTGTGGTTGGCTTTTTCCAGGGTGTTGTAAGGGTCACCTGAAGCCTAAGCTGTGTTTTTGTGTTTGCTGCTTCAGATTATTCAGTATATCGGGGAAATCTGCAGGTATCTCCTGAATCAGCCGGTCCGGGAGTCAGAAACCCAGCACTGCGTGCGGCTGGCAGTGGGCAATGGTTTGAGACCCACCATATGGGAGGACTTCACCAAGCGCTTCCGCATCAAGCAGATCGGAGAGTTCTACGGAGCCACGGAGTGCAACTGCAGCATTGCAAACCTGGACGGAAAGGTGAGGGCGATTTGGGGTGGTTTTGCCTGTTTCCTCTTCAGTGGAGATTAAAGAAAGATTCCCAGAAAGCGGCAATTCCAAAACCGAGCAGTTTTCCCCAGCCTTTTGTTTTTCTCTGTCTTTTGGAAGGTCGGTGCCTGTGGCTTCAACAGCCGGATTTTGCCCAATGTTTATCCCATTCGTTTGGTGAAGGTGAACGAGGACACGATGGAGCTGATCCGTGATTCCAGGGGGCTGTGCATCCCCTGTCGCCCAGGTGAGTGTTAACCTGAACAAATCAATCGCAGCTCTTTGTTCTAAAAAGGGAAAAACAAGCTCTGATAGGTTTAAGGGGCTTCTGGTGTCATATATGGGTTCGCTTCTGGATGTTTCCTCCAAAGATGGGTCAGTTCGTTTACTGAACATCTTTGAGACAAAGCAGCCACTCACTGGCACGCACAGAGCTTAATTCCTTGTGGAATACATCACAAGCTGGTGTCATCTTGTGCTGTTTGATCTTGTTGTCTGCAGGAGAGCCAGGATTGCTTGTGGGGCAGATAAATCAACAGGATCCCCTGCGCCGGTTCGATGGCTACGTCAACGAGAGTGCCACCCACAAGAAGATTGCTTACAACGTGCTGCAGAAGGGGGACCAGGCATACCTTACAGGTACCGTCAGTGGGAGCACGGGATTCACCGCTACCGACTGCAAACGTTCCTCAGCGTTGTGCCAAGACGGTCCGAAGAGACCTAAACCTGAGGCTCTCTTCTGAGAGGAACAGATGTGTTAGCGTTCTGAAGTTGCCAGCCTTTGAGCTGCTCTGGGTTTAAGGAGAAATGTCTGC
The DNA here is from genome assembly GCF_013377495.2 of Cygnus atratus. NCBI lineage: Eukaryota > Metazoa > Chordata > Aves > Anseriformes > Anatidae > Cygnus > Cygnus atratus. The sequence continues at coordinate 203,361 of NC_066391.1, read as the reverse complement.
GCTTCAAGGAGGGGGAGATTTTTCCCTGCCCTTTTTCTACGGCTGCAGCTTCCTTCTCTCCCGTAATTTGGAGGTGCGGAGCATGGTGGTGAAAAGACACCAACCTGGTTCTGTGCTTCCCCGGGAAGAAGGCGATGCAACATCTGACGTGGAGATGAGAGGGCGGTAAGGCAGGCTCGAGTGCTGCTGAACTGAGTCGTGACATGGCTCGGTGTCTTCTCTCCCTCCTAGGAGATGTGCTGGTGATGGATGAGCTCGGCTACATGTACTTCAAAGATCGCAGCGGTGACACCTTCCGATGGCGAGGAGAGAACGTCTCCACCACAGAAGTGGAAGGGATGTTGAGTCACATCCTCAACCAGACGGACGTTGCAGTGTATGGAGTGGAGGTACCAGGTAAAATCTCACATCAGAACTCTGAAGCTTTTGGGAGAAAGGTAAATGTCAGGCAAATGTACCAGATCTGTGTCACACTGCAGAACAGGAAGAAATCGGTCACTTTTATTGTAACTGGGCACCTGAAAATGAGAAGATGTGATGGAGGCTGACAGTGGACTTTGACAGAGTTGCATTTATTCTGAGCAGTAGAAATAAGCTGAGCTGCAGGGGTAGAATCTTTATTTCTTGGAAAAGGAAGGTTATTTTGATGTGAACTTTGCAGAAGCAAAGCGTGAAAAGACCATTCTCTGTATGTGGAGGCTTTAAGTTACGCAGGAAAGAGGAATTGAGAATGGGATGGGGAGGGCACAGAGAGGGGAATGGGATGGACAGCCCCTTGTCTTGGAGGCTGCTGCTCCAGTGGTGAAGGATTCCTCCTGGCTTTGCTCATGGAAGTTCACATTTGTGAAGCTTGGGTCTCCAGCACAGGGAAATCAAACAGAAAAAAAATAAAGGGAAAGGATTAAAAAGGAGCTCTTGAGCAGTGTGGGAATAAATAAAGAGTCTGGACAAAGGTAGGAGGAAGAAGGGGTGAAATCCCTTTGGGAAGAGAAATTTGTTCTGGGCAAGCATTGGCCAGAAGGGTGCCCTCTGTGGCAGTTTGGTCCCCAGATTTTTTTATCACAGCATATATGAGAGAAATGTGATGAAAATTATGAAAATGGAGGGATGCATTGGTGGTGGACTTGGTGTTAAATTGGGTTTTCCTCAGTGTGTTGCATGGAAAGAGGCAAGGGGACAATATCTGTGCTTGAGTCTCCTAACTTCCATGTTTAACTTCTGCTGCTTCTTTGTGTCCTGGTGTCCGTACCCAAGCTGTGCTCTCTTATTTCAGGGGTGGAGGGAAAAGCTGGAATGGCAGCAATCGCAGATCCTAAAACTAAGGTGAATCCCAACGTTCTGTACCAGGAGCTACAGAAGGTGCTGCCTCCTTACGCCCGGCCCATCTTTCTGCGTCTCTTACCCCAGGTTGACACCACAGGTATGGGAGATTTGTGTGCCTGCTGCTCTCTGGGTTCAGATTTCAGAAGGGACTGGGTGTTGCCACCTCGGGGTGATGGGAAAGCTGAGAAAGCTGCCCTTAGGCAATGTGCTGTAACCGGAGTCAGTTGGCTGCTGTCCCTCTTCTTCAGAGGTTGCGTAATAAAGTCCCCACTTGTAGTACGCCAGGCACATAAATACCATTAATAAAAACTGCATTTGAGCCTTAAACAAGAAACGAGCTAGTTCCAGGCCAATAAAGCTGGAGTGTTTTGCCCAGCAGTGAGGTTCTTGGGAATGTCTGTGAAGGAGCCTTGCATGTGTGCAGCGCCGCAGAAGAAATGTGCACAGAAATGTGCACAGAAGCTCTTGACCCCTCTAAACTCCTCTGTGCACCCTCTGCTGCCATTCCTGGGCTGTTGCCTGGCTTGAATCTGGTCACCCCTGTGCCCTCACGCTCTTAACCTTCCTCACAGTACGACCAACAGCTGTTAACACAAATAATGATTTGGCTGCTTTCTTTGGTGTTTTCAATTTCCTGGGAATCCAGACAGCTCTTCTGCCACCTTATGCGTATGGAGAAGCAAAGATTGCACAAGCTTTCTGTAAGAGCTGGGTAACGATCAGTATAGTTGCTTCAGATAGCTAATTCTTGAGCAAAACTGAACTAAAAACGAAATGCCATCTGTGATGTTTTTCCCTCGCTGATGCTTACACAGCCTTTTGGATACAACATGTTTTGAGTATTTTTTTTCCTCCTTTGAAGGGACTTTTAAGATTCAGAAAACCCGCTTGCAGAGGGAAGGATTTGACCCCCACCAAACGTCAGACCGGTTGTATTTTCTGGATCTAAAGCTGGGGAAATACGTTCCTCTGGATGAATGCCTTTATGAAAGGATTTGTTCTGGAAAAGCCGCTTTATGATCTAGTCCGGATTGAGCCTTTCAGAGGAAACTGTGACTAACTGGAGGGATGATGCCTGTGGGAAGCGGCAGATTCCTGCTTAATATGCAATGTGAGATCCTCCTACAGTGAATCACCATCGGGGAAACATCTTGTGGGGTGTTGCCCTCGCCTAAAGCACATTAACCTGTGACCTGCGCCTTTAGAGAGCACTGACACCCCATTAATCTGCTGTTACACACCTAGAGAGAGTATTTTTGTAACCACTAACCACTTAGGTGGAAGAAGTTTTATGGTTTATATTTATTCGTATCCTGAGGATAAGCGGAGATGCTCGTGCCCCGCGTGGGTTTCTTTTTGCTTCATCTCCGAACTTGACTTACCAAGTTAACTTTTAACAGTGCGGGTCGGGCAGTCTTTAATTGTGTTAGGTGATGTTTTACGTTAACTACACCTGGAAATCTCACATTCACCTGTGCCAAGCCCTTAGGGCCAGGGATTTAAGGACATTAGTGCCTAGAGGCTAGCCTCTGGACTCAGAGCAGGGTGGGATGAGCACTGGGAACAGGGGTCGTGATGGGCTGGGGGGAGAGGAGGGAGCCTGGCGGTGCTGTACGGTGCTAACGTGAACTCTAAGGAAATGTTAACGGCAATGCTGCTGTGCGTGTTCCTTGGGGAGGGCAGGGGGGCCCGGCGAGCCCTGAGCCCAGCAGGATGGTGGTGGGGAAAGGGGAGATGAGACAGGGAACAAGAGAAAGCACGTCGATTTTGCAGGTTTTAGCTGCAAATACACAGGAAGTATGTTGTGTATTAACCGCAAGGACAGGACTGAGGCAGGGAGTATGAGGAGGGGACGACCCTAAAAGATAAGGGAAGAAAAGACTTCATACACACAGTTAATAGAAACAGCAAGAACTGACTTGGACTGCTGAAGTCTGTAAAAAAAAGAAAGGAAGGGTCAGAAGTTTAGCAGTGAGGAAGACTTCTGGGCTTCATTAGAAGACCACCAGAGTACGCTGGATGACCACTCGAGGACCCTAGAGCGCAGGTGAATAGGGGTGGGAACCTATGTTAATGATTCTTTGGAGACCTCATGAATACGCAAGAGACTTACGGGGTTGGGGGGGGGGGGTGAGATGAATATGTATATATCCCACTAATATAGGCAATGTGGCAGTAACCCTTGGTGTGTGTGTTAGGTGGAGCGATCCCACACACACCCGGTGCCGTAATGAAGAATAACTGCTTAATAACTTTGGTTATCGAGTTTTCGCTGTGTCAGGAAGGAGGAGAGTGGCTCAAAAGCTGTGCAGAGGAAAAGGATCTGGGGGTGCTGATTGATGCTCACCTAAACACGAGCCAGCAGTGTGCCCAGGTGGCCCAGAAGGCCAACGGCATCCTGGCTTGTATCAGGAATAGTGCGGCCACCAGAAGCAGGGAGGTGATCGTCCCCCTGTGCTCAGCTCTGGTGAGGCCACGCCTCGAGTGCTGGGTTCAGCTTTGGGCCCCTCACTACCGGAAGGACATCGAGGCCCTGGAGCGTGTCCAGAGAAGGGCTACGAGGCCGGTGAAGGGCCTGGAACACAAGTCTTGTGAGGAGCGGCTGAGGGCACTGGGGGTGTTCAGTCTGGAGAAGAGGAGGCCCAGGGGAGACCTTATTGCTGTCTACAACTCCCTGAAAGGTGTGGGGAGCTGCGGTTGGCCTCTTCTCACAGGTAACCAGTGATAGGACCAGAGGGAATGGTCCCAAGTTGTGCCAGGGGAGGTTCAGGTTGGAAATGAGGAGACATTTCTTCTCGGAAAGAGCAGTCAGGCACTGGGACGGGTTGCGCAGGGAGGTGGTGGAGTCACCGTCCCTGGGGGTGTTCAAGGAAAGGTTGGACGTGGTGCTTGGGGACACGGTTCGGTGGGTGACATTGGTGGTAGGGTGACGGTAGGACTAGATGATCCTGGAGGGCTTTCCCACCCCTAACGGCTCTCGGATTCACCGCCCTAGCAGCGGCCGCCGCTCGCCGGGGCCGGGACGGGGAGGCCGCGGGCTCGGAGCCGCGGCCGAGGCCTGGCGCGGGGCCTAGGCCGCGGGTTGCTAGGCAACGCGGCAGCGCGGGGCTCGGCCCTTCCGGGTTCGGCGGCGCTTCTCTTCCGGTCTCCGGCTCCCCGTTTCCGGCCGGCCGCCCTCCGCTTCCGCCGCCGCCATGTCGCGCCGCGTCTCGGTGTTCCCGTCCCCGCAGGAGCTGGGCCCGGCCCTGGCGCAGTTGGTGGCGCAGCGGGCGGCCGGCAGCGGCGGCCGCTTCTCGCTGGGCCTCTCGGGGGGCAGCCTGGTGGCGCTCCTGGCCCGGGAGCTACCCGCCGCCCTCCCCGGGCCCGGCGGCGGCGGCGGCGGCGCCGAGCCCTGGCTGGTGGCGTTCTGTGACGAGCGCCTGGTGCCGCCCGGGCACCCCGAGAGCACCTCCGGGGCCTACGAGGTGAGCGGGGCCGGGCCCGCGGGCGGCCGCCGCCGGTCCCCGGCCTCCCCTGAGCGCCTCCCGCCCGTGTCCGCAGGCCCAGCTGCTGCCCCGGCTCCCGGGACCCAAGCCCCGGGTGCTCACCGTCACCCCCGGGCTGTCCCCGCACGCTGCCGCCGCTGACTATGCCGCCAAGCTCCGAGAGGTACCGGGGGGGGGGGGTTATGGGGACTGGGAGGGGGTTACCGGGGTGGGGGGTGGGGTACGGGGGTGTGGGGGGGGTTACCGGGGTGAAGGGGGCTTCCCGGGGGGGGGTGGGAGTTACCGAGCTGAGGGAGGGGGTTCTGAGGTGGGGTGGGGGGTTACCGGCTTGAGGGGGGCGTTACCGGGGCCTCCCGGGTGACGTTGCCAGAGGAGAGGTGGCCGCACACGGGGAGCGGGATCTGGGGGCTCCCAGCGCGGCCGAGGTTGGGAGGGATCCCGGGGGATCTCCTGGTCCGAGCCCCTGCCGGCAGGATCACCCCGAGCACAGTTTGCTGGATCCAGGTAGGTTTGGGTATCACCAGGGGAGGAGACCCCACAGCCACCCTGGGCAGCCTGTCCCCGTGCTCCGTCACCTCCCAGCACAGAAGCGTCCCCTCACGTTGAGCCGCAACCTCCTGGGCTTCAGCTTGTGCCCGTTGCCTCTCGTCCTGTCGCTGGGCACAACTGGCAAGAGACCGGCTCCGTCCCCTCGACACCCTCCCCTCAGATGTTTGTACGCGTCGATGAGCTCTCCCCTCAGTCTTCTCTTTTCCAGCCTAACCAGGCCCAGCTCTCTCAGCCTGTCCCCGTACGAGAGGTGCTCCGGTCCTCTCATCGCCTTCGCAGCCCTCCTCTGGACCCGCGCCAGTAGCTCCGTGTCCCTCTGGTACTGGGGAGCCCGGAACTGGGCGCAACGCTCCACGTGTGGCCTCGCCGGGGCCGAGCGGAGGTGGAGGCTCGCCTCCTTTGACCCGCTGGCCGCGCTCTTCCCGACGCAGCCCAGGATCCGCCGGCCTTTTTGGCCACGAGGGCACGTGGCCGGCTCGTGCTCAGCCTGCCGTCCTCCAGGACTGCCAGGTCCCTCACTGCAGGGCCGCTCTGCAGCGGGACGCCCCCAGCCTGTGCTGGTGGCTTGGGGTTATTCCTCCCCAGGTGCAGGACCCTGCACTTGCCCTCGCCGATCTTGATGGGGTTCCCCACGGCCCAGCCCTGCGGCCTGTCCAGGTCCCTCTGAACGCGGCACGGCCCCTGGGGCATCAGCCCCAACTCCCAGCTTCGCGTCCTCAGCACTCCATCCGTCGCCCAGCTCGTGATGGATAAATAAATCGAACAGCACAGGACCCCGGGCGGCCCCCTGGGGGGCACCGCCAGCTCCGGGCCCCCCAACGAGACCCCGCGCCGCCGAGCACAACCCTCTGAGCTCTGCCTGCCAGCCCGTTCTCGTTCTTCCAGCCCCGTAACGCCGCCTTTCTTGCAGGCCTTTCAGGGCGACGGCGTGCCCGTCTTCGACTTGCTCATCCTGGGAGTGGGGCCGGACGGCCACACCTGCTCCCTTTTCCCCGACCACCCCCTGCTGAAGGTGAGCTCGCGAGGAGCCGGCTCCGGGACCGTTTTCTCCCTGCGCGGGGTCGAACTCTTGACGGGCGTGATGTGGGTGCTGCTGCCCCGGTACCTAGCGAGTGACTGCTGCGTGTGAGACAGCTCCCGGCACTGGGATATTGCATTTGAAGAAATCAAATGCGAAATTAAAAAAATAATAATTAAAAAAAAATGTTGGGAGGGTAAAAAAAAAAAAAACAAAAAACACCTCCTGAACCTGATTAGTCCTCAGTGCCCTTTTAAATTTCTTCCGCTCTTGGGAGCGGAGGTAAAAAGGAATAAATAACTCGTGGTGGGTCTTTGCTCGCCCTCAGCAGCCGTCTCTCCCCGTTTGGTTTTGGTGTGGCTGGAGCCAGGCAGCTCCCCCTCCTGCCCCCGTGCTTTGTTCCGATTCTTTTCCGCTTTTTTAATGCCTTTTTGTTGTTGTCCTCTGACAGGAGGAGGAGAAAATCGTTGCTGCTATTACCGATTCTCCCAAGCCGCCGCCGGAGCGGATCACGTTGACCCTCCCGGTGCTGAACGCGGCGCGCGCCGTGGTGTTCGTTGCCACGGGGGAAGGCAAAGCCGCCGTCCTGAAGGTACCCGGGGCACAAGTCTCAACGAAAGGCCGAGCTGTCAGGGCTTTGCTGACCCTCGCTGCAGACTTTTCAGCCGCCTTTCCTGGGGTGGGGGGAGAAGCGATCAAGGTGTACTTTGGGGAAACGGCGGCGTTTTTAGGTGCAGGGAGAGCTTTGAGGCTGGCGGCGTTGGTTTGCGGCTCCCTTTCGCTGCCCAGCCTTTGCTGAAACGCTCTCATTTCTTCGGGCAGCGCATTCTGGAAGGCGCCGAGGAGAACCCCCTCCCCGCTGCTCGCGTCCAGCCGCACACGGGGCAGCTGCACTGGTTCCTGGACGAGGCCGCGGCGGCGGAGCTGACCGTTCCCTTCGAGAAGCATTCCGTCCTGTAGGACCGAGCCCCTGGCCGGGTTTTTGGGAGCCGGGCGGCGGCGACCGCGGCGCCTGCTGCGTGACGTCCCGGTTCGAGGACTCCACGTCTGGTTGCCGTACTCGGGAGGGGCACGAAGCTAACGCGGGCTTCTTGTCCCCCGGGGAAGAGCCAAACCGCGCGGAGCACAGATTTTCGTGTGATGATTCCTTTGGTTTGGCGTGGACCACGCGCCACGGCGGTGTCCGGGTGCGAGCGGCGGCGCCGGGGGCTGCACGAGGCGCTGGTGTCGTGCGGGCCGTGTCGCGGGTGGTCGCTGGGGCGTTAAACGGGTGCACGGCATTAAACGAACGCATTCCAGCTCTCCTGCTCGCGTTTACTCCTTCACCTGCTCACGTTCTTCCCTAAGTAGCAGCAGCAAGTCGCTGACGGAGCAGGCGCGGGCTTCGTGGCAGCGTGCAGGCGGCAGCGTGACGCGAGGACGTCCGGGTCTCGTCTGGACCAGCTCCGAGCTCTCAGGCTTTCCGTTTCCCCCCCGTAGTTTGCTGGAACCCTCTCGGCTTAATTGTCTTCGCTGTAACCCTGACTCGAACCTCAGTTCATGAGAAACGCGGGGCTGTGGCTCCCTCCTGCCCCGGTCTTCTGTTAATTTGTGTGCACCGCGGTACGGTTTTGCCTTGGGGGCTTTCAGTCCCGACCTGCCGAAGCTTTCTGCTGTTGCTTTCAGAGCAGTGGCAATAAAAAATGCTTTGACCTTGCGTGGTGTCCAGCGAAGAAGCAGCGCTCGCACGCTGACAGACGAAGAAGCTGAGCCGGAAGAAGCAGATGACTTCTGTGCCCTAGGAAACACGGTGCTCCCGTGCCAGATCCGGGAGCAGAACCCAAGAATCGAGCTTCCCACGAATGCGACAGGTCAGAATTTGACAGGTTCGTTGCACAGAAGCTGGACGGGACATCACGCAGCTGCCCGGCCTCTTCCTGCACCCGGGGAAGGGAATTGTGGCAGGACACAATCGTTCCTGGTGGCCAGGAAGGCCGAGGGCACCTGGGGGGTGGTTGGTAGGGCGAGAGAGGTTCTCCTCCCCCTCTGCTCGGCCCTGCTGAGACCACTCCTGGAATATCGCATCCAGCTCTGGGCCCCTCAGCTCGAGGACAGGGAACTGCTTGAGAGAGCCCAGCGCAGAGCCACGAGGGTGATGAAGGGAGCGGAGGATCCCCCTTACGAGGAGAGGCTGAGGGGAGCTGGGGCTCTTCAGCTTGGGGAAGAGGAGACCGAGGGGTGACCTTATTAACGTTTATAAATACGTACAGGGTGGGTGTCAGGAGGACGGAGCCGGGCTCTTCTCGGTGACACCCTGTGACAGGACGAGGGGCAGTGGGTGCAAGCCGGGACAAAAGAGGTTCCGCTTAAATAGGAGGCGAAACTTTTTCATGGTGAGGGTGACAGGGCACTGGAACGATTCCCGATCCTCGGACTTGCCAAAAGCGCAAGTTTTAGCAAGACGGTTTTGCAAACGTGCACCGTTAAATTTTGGTGCGGCCAAGGGCTGCATCAGGCTCCTCCCGCCGTGTTGTAGGAGCCTGCTGCTCGTGCAGCCCTGCCTTGTGATTCTGAAGCCTTTTTCCACCCGGCCGTGCAGCTTTCTCTAAAGCACCCCCGATGATTTCCTTCTCTTGGAAGTTCCTTGGCTTTTTGACCAGCCCGAGGACTGATGCAAGCGCTGAACATTTCTGCTCGGCGCTTCCTGTTTCTACACGTCCCGTGGGGCGCGAAGGGTATCAAAAACTGCTCGCCGCATAGCAGCAGGAATGAAAGATTAAGTTCAGCTTGGTTGGGGAAGTGAGAGGAGGTGCAGCGAGGAGCAGCAAGTAGCTTCGTTTCCACGGTACGCCCTCAAATTTAGAAATAAGTCAGCAAAATCCCCTGGCTGTGTCCCACGTCGCTCCTGAACACCCTGGGGGTTTTGTTGAGCGATGCCTCGCGTGGCCGGGAGGGCACCAGGCGGGCAGGGCACGAGGAATATTTCAATATTTGTATGGTCTGGAGGAGAGCGAGGCCGAAAAGGCCGAGCACCGACGCAGAAGATGGGAGGAAGGCGTTCGAGCTCGCTGGACGGGAAGCAGCGCAGGTAGGTGAGAGGTGAGGAACGCCTCCTGCTCTCCGCTTTGCTGCTCCTGGGAGGGAAACAGAAATTCTGTTTACGGTGAGGTCTGTGTGCAGCCCAATCCCCGATCCGTGCGTTTCTGTGTTGTGCTGGGTGAGGGGAAACTGCCCCCAAACCCTTTAGGGGAAAACATTTGTGGGACCGAGGCTGTTGGACCCCAGGCGAGATCAGGTCTGCTGCGGTCAGAGGTTCACTCCTAACAGTTGCTTCGTTTTAAACAGAAAATTCTGCGTTTAGAGATGAAAGACGAGCAGGGTGCTCGCAGAGGTGGCAGAGGACCCTCTGCGTAACTGACCCAGGCGCTCGCTGAGCTCACGTTTGGGCTCCGTGAGACGTGAAATCTAATTTGGGTGCCGGTTTTCTGGCATTAACTGGACAAAAAGGACAGTGTGTGTGAAACTCGCCTCAAAGCCGCCTTCCCCGGTGCCTTTCTCTTTGAACGCTGCGTGGGAGAGGATTGGGAAAAGCCTCATTTCGGGGCTGCCAGCTCCCCTTCCTGCCTCCTGCCGTTTTCTCTGCAGCGTGTCGCTCTGCCGGCCGACAGGGCAGGGCAGGGGATGTGCCTTTATGTTCCAATTCCTCCGAGCTTGCGGCAGGTTTCGGGGTGACGTTTCAACAGCTCGCTCATCAGTGAATTTGCCCCCTCGTCTCCATCCTTACAGCTGGCGGAAGAAAACGTTTGGAGCAGCAGTGGCACACAAAAGTCTTTTTGTATTCCCGATCGGCGTCAGGCTCTCCGGCACTTGGGATCCTTTTTTCCCCGTGCTATAGGGACCCAGGGTGACAAAGCGCCGGCTGTTTGGGGCCCAGCAAGTGCAGGAAACAAAGAGCTGAAACCTCCTGAGATGCAGACAGGTTTTCATCCGCGCCCCGGCGCTCGGTTTCCTCTACGGCACCCCGGCACTGGGTTTAACTGGAGCTGCTGGGTTTAACTGGAGCCGCCGGGTTTGCGGCTGAGCGCCAGCCATCGCGCTGCGCCCCGTGCCGTGGAGCTCAGCCGGTGGCCTTGCTTCTTCGAGGGGAGCAAAACGCCACCGAGGAGCTCGATTCAGCCTCCCTGATGGGACCGAGCGACCCGGGCTCTGTTCTTGCTCTTCGCCGAGGCCACGCGGACGCCACGATGAAGAGCTTCGTGCCCCGTTACCAGCGGCAGCTCCCGACCTCAGGCAGGTATCGGGGGAGCTGGACCCCCCAGGGCAAGCCTGCCTGCAGCTCCTGCCATGCTGGGACGGGATCTGCAGCCGGGGATTTAGATGTCCACAAAACCCTCCCAGCACCGCTGAGAGCTACCAGGGAGTCGGAGCGCCGCCGGTTCAGGTGCTCTCCTTGCTGCCTGTGGCCGCTAGGTGTCCGTGTTCGATCGCCTCCGGCCATTATTTCTATTTTCATAGCAAAAGGTCTCGGTTGGGGCAGCCTCAGCACAGCACGCAGCGTCCGTCCGTCCATCCGTCCGTCCGTCCTTCCCCGCAGAGCTCTGCACCAGCGCTGAGGTTTGCTGTCCCGGTACGACGGCGATTCCCGCGGCTGGCAGGACAATTCCTTCGTTCTGCTCGGAGATTTTACCCTGCGGTGGTTTGAAAGCGAAGGGGTAAACGTGCTCCTGCCGCAGGGGCTGTGAAACCGAGGATTTTCATTTGATCCTGCCTCACAAAAACCTCGCAAGGCAGAGCCAGAAATAGGCAGGGGGGCAGCACAAATGCCTCTGCCCTTGCAAAAGCTGCCGCTCCGCGTGGCACGGCTGCACAGCACTTCTCTGGGCGTGGGCGAACCCACTCTGATCCCTGACGGTCCGCCCTGCTTTACTGCCTTGCCTCCTGTTCTTTTGCTCTTTTATTTGTGCAAAAGAGGTGCTGGGTTCCGCAGCCGGAGGCCGTGCAAGCGAAGCCGCCGGAACCAAACCCGCTGAGTGCTGCCAGCGAGGAACGCCGCCCAAAAACCCTGCTGAGGGCTCCCCCGATCTCTCCTCCAGGCCCTGGGAAAAGGCTGCGAGCCCAGCGGGCTGCTCTCTCTGGCTACCGGCCGGTGCCTTTGCTGCGGGAATACACCGAGCTGCTCGGCAGCCTGTGCCCGGGGCTCGCAGGTAATTCTGTAGCGCCTCCATCATCAGAATCACGCAGCGGCGTGAGGTCGTGCGGCGAAGGATGACCCAAACGGCAGAGGCAGCAATGGCACGGAGCAGGGTCTGTGTCCAGCACAGGGACCTCGCACCTCTCGGTGACGGAGGGAAATCGTTAAGCGGGGGCAGAGCGGTGACGAAGGGGACGTCGGGCTCCCAAAATCCGGCAGACTTTCCCTTTGCTAGCCGGGAAAGTCATGTTGGAAAACCAAGTGGCTGGAAACTGAAGTCATGTTTTCAAACCAAGTGGCAAGAAACTAGAAGCAGCTGCAAAGAAACGGTGCCAATGGCCAAAACTCACCCGAAATGGCTTTCTCTGTTGAGCTCCTCGGCGTGCGGCAGCCCTCTGTAGCTGTGTTCCGTCAAACTGCATCTGGTTGCGATTAAAAAGCCATCGGTAGTTTACATGTAAGCTGCAGACTGTGCTGACGGGGCCAGGATCCTTTCAGTGTGCTGTGGACGCTGGTCCAAAAGGAAGCGAGGCTTCACCAGCTTGCTCTCGGAGCAAATCGTTTGTGCGTGTCCTCTGCAGACGGTTCTCGCTGTTTATAACGCCGTGCCAGAACTGCTATTTGCTGCGTCTGAAAGGCGAAAAAAAGCAAAGCCAAAGACCAGGCGAGCTCCTGATCCGCTGCCACCCGTGTGCTGCTTCCTCCGATCGCCCTCGTTTCCTAACGAGCTGCTGGGGCGCTCTGGGAAGGCAGAGCTTTGTCGTGCTGCTGTGATGGAGTCTGTCCAGGGGAGACCACAGCCCCGCGAGCAGCGAAGCCGCCTGGTGTTTGTATCAAATATGAATTTAAAGTTGTCCCCTGCGCTCTCTCCTCTCCCCTTCCAAGGCAGCGGCTCCCAGCCGTGCTGCGGCCCCGTGGCCGATCCTCGGGGCCGGTCCCTGGTGCTGCTCCTCCACCACCCTTCCAAAAACACCTCTGCCTGTGCGCCGAGGCCGCTCTCGGGGATGGCATTCGCCACCACGGCACGGGTGAGGCTTCAGAAGCCGCCACCAGCATCATGGTACGGTCAGGGACGTCTGAGAGCTGCCGTGAGGAGCTCTTTGGGGGGCTCAGAAACCCCTCGAGCTCGCGCTGGGACAGCGAGAAGGCTCCTTGCGGTCTTTATTCCTGCTTGGGATACCTTCCAGCTGCGGCGTTCCTGTGGGAATTGCTCCGTGGCTGCAGCGATCGAGGGTCGAGCTGCTGTTTAGACGATTTCCCCTCTTTTTTTCCCCCCACTATCGGTGGATTGTTGCCCTCGGTGGTGGGTCTCCTTCGGCATCTCCCGTCCCAGCCTTTCCTGGTCACCGTGCTGCGTTCACACGGGTGTAATTTGAACACGTGTAAAGTTGGCCAGGTGTTTTGTTGTGTGTTTTTTTTTTTTTCTGAGTGCCCCTGCTTCCAACCCTGCCTTCTGCCTCGGAACTACAGCAGAGGGATCCTCTGGAGGCTGAAGCCTTCCTCGAGGCCTTACGACCTCACGGGCAGAGGATCTTCTCCTGGGACCGGAACCCGAAGTCTGCGCAGATTTGGGGACCCGAGTGCTCCCCGCGCCTTCGTTCCTCGCCCGATGCGGCTCCCTCCGGGCTGCAGATCCTCAGCAGCGTGCTGATGGGGGACGCGCTGCGGCCGTCGGAGGGGCAGGGAGCCGGAGGACGCGGCCATGGTGGCTCCGGGTGATGGGACGGCCGCAGCTGGGGGGCGAGGGGTGGTTTTGGGGTGCGCTGTGTGCCCTGGGGGGGGCTCCGGGCACTGGGGTGCTTGCCCTGGCTGCGGTTCGGCCGCTCCGAGAAGGGACGAGCAGGGATCTGGAGCAGCTCGGTGGAAGGACTGCGGAGGTGAGCACGGGGCATAAATGTGTAAAATAAGAACAGTTTTGGCAAAAAGAGCCCCTTCTGTGGCCGTTCTGCTTTGGTGTCTCCTCTGGAAGTCCTGAGCAGCGTGGTGGGGAGGGAAAACGGGGAGAAAATAGGGCACAAAAGGCTCAGGGGTTGAGATAAACCCTTCCCGAACTGATCCTGGGGGGGGGGGGGGGGGGGGGGGGGTCTTCAAGAACTGCTCCCACGCGGCTCCGTGGGATCCAAAACTTGGATTTTTTTGGATTTTTCCATCCCCCAGGAGCACAACCTGGGACCCCCGCGGGCAGCAGCTCCCCCCAGACCCCTGCTCCTGCGGGGGCTCTCCTACGGCCCCCCCCGCTACCAAAACCCAGCCACGTAAAGCCACCGGTAATCAGGCAAGGGATTTGCATCTGTGTCTTCCTAAATTTTGTCTGAGGCCCCGGGGGTGCCTCTTTGTCCCCCCATTTTCTCCATGACCCTCAGAGCCTGGTCCCCGGGCAGGTCTCCGGTGACCTCGAGGCTTTTCAGAGGGAGAAGGAAGAGCTCCGGAGTCAGCTGGAGGAGAAAACCCGCCCGGACCCGGATCAGATGCTGACTTGAAAGGCCCAGGGTAGACGGAAACCTCCAAGATTGGGCAAACAGGGGAAAAGACCAGGATAAAAGGCAAAAAAAAAAAATATATATATATATATATAAATAAAAAATAAAATAAATATAAATAAATAAGATTAGGGGCTGGTGGTGGAAGCTGTCGGGTGGCAATTCCTTTCCCCACTTTCCTCCCTTTCCCCTCTTTTCCTTCTTTCTTTTCCCCCTTTCCATGGGTTTATTTGGATGCGGTTCTGTTCCGGGTGTCCTTTTTTTTTTTTCCCCCCTCCCCTGCTGAATGGCGCTGCTTCACTGCACGTGTTCTCCCGTCTTTTCGCGTGGTTCCAACCCCACAGACGTGGTTCTTAGAAAGATCTGCCCCCGAGCGCGATCCGCGTGCAGACGTTTGGCCGTGACGGCAGCTCTGCCCGCGGGCAGTTTGCCCGGGGGTGGCTGGTTTGGATTTTTCTCCCTTTTCTGCTGAAGCATTCGGAGTCCCAGCGCAAGCTGCTAAGGTCGAGCCTGCGATGGCCGGCGGGGGTCCCGACGGCTTGGGTGGGGGGTGCTCAAACGACCCGGGTGCAGTTCAGCAAGAATCTGGGTCTCGTGAGAAGCCCCGCGAGCCCTAGAGGAGCGATTCCTCTTCCCTCTCTCACGCTCTGGCGCTTAGGAACTGGGCCGTGCCTCTGGAAAAAGAGAGCTCCCCAGCACGCGGGCTGCCAAAACCGCAGCTCTCGGCCGCGGCAGGCAGCAGCTCTCCTCCGGACGGACACAAGTCAGGCTCTGTTCCGCGTCGCGGCCGTGCCCGTCCTTCAGCTGCTTCCCAGAACATTCTGTTTTTATTTTTTATTTTTATTTTTTCCCTTTACTGTCTCCTTCTCCCCCCCCACCCTCGCTCGCTGCGTCATGCCAGAGGGCCGCCTGGCCCCGGTTCCCTCTGCAGCAGATCCCGGAGGCGGTTTTGGGACCGCTGCTGCCGGGGGGCACCCTGCCACGTGTGTTCATCTGGGAGCCGAGAGCACTTTTGGGGAGACTTACCCAATTCCTGTGAATTCCGCTCGGGTCTCTCGTCCCGCCTGGCTGCGAGCAGGGATGCTGAACTACGCGGGGTCGTAACGAACCCCTTTAATTTCGAGCTGCCAGCAAGGCAGCAGATGTCGGTCACTAGGATAAGAGCAGATTTTGGGGGATGCTGCCGGGACGGTACCGGCCCCAGGTGTGGGGGCTTCGAGGTTTATCCGCTGATGCTGCCCCATTTCCCCCTCTCCCTTTGCTAGGAGCTGCCAAAATACGAGAGCTACGTCTTCGCCAACAGCAGCAGCAGCACGGAAAACATTTGGGAAGCCCCGGCTCTGGCCGTGCTGCTGCAGGCTGCCAGCGGAGGCGAGGAGCCGTGTCCCCTGCAAGTACCGGACGGACGGACGGACGGACGGACCGAACGCCCCGGCTCGAGGCCTTCCCACGTGCCGAGCTCGTAACTTCCCCTCTCCCTTGCTCTGTTTTTTCAGCCTTCACACGGAGCCCCATCTTTGTCCACCCAAGTTTCTGTTCCAGGTGTCTGGGGGCAGCTCCGGGACGCTCACCCCGGGGCTGGCGGCTGCCTGCCAGCTCCCTCGCTCCCCGCTCGGCGCCTTCCCACCCCCGCGGGACGGAGACGAGGAGAAAAAAAAAAAAAATTCATTTTCCGAGGGTGACGTCAGGGCAGGACTGCGCTCGCCCCCCCCCCCCCCCCCCCCCCCCCACTTTTGGTCCCAGGGGAATCACGACCGCGGCCCTGCAGCCCCGGAGCCGCATCTGCGCCGCTTTCCTTGCAAGGCAAAAAAAAAAAAAAAAAAACCACCAAAAAACCAAACACTCAAATTAAGAAATTTCAGCGACGGGGAGCGAGGCCGGCCTCCGCGAGGCCAGGGGCTGAGCGGCCTCCCCAGCGCTGGAGTAAACTCGGAGTAAAAAGCCGGAGGGGGGAGAACGGAGGGAGAAGCGCTTCCAGCGCCCCCAGAACCCCCCCCCCCCCCCCCCAAAAAACACCCCCCTGCCTGTCACATCCCCCAAAAGCACCCCACGCCCCCTCCCACGCCTGTCGCAGCCCCAAAAAGCCCCCCCGCGTGTGACGCAGCCCCTCCAAAGCCCCCCCCCCACCCTCCCACCCCGATGTGACCCTAAAAGCTCCCCGCTCCCACCCCTCATTCCCCCCTCCAAACCCCCTGCACCCCCCCCACCCTTCCTCCCTCCCGCCTTCCTTCCTCCTCCTCCTCCTTCATCATCATCATCATCCCCCCACAGCCTCGAGGAGGCCAGGC